>NW_008795932.1:3562589-3564551 GCF_000699145.1 Aptenodytes forsteri
TGATCAGGTTGCTCAGAGCCCCGTCCAACCTGACCTTGAATGTTTCCAGGGATGGGGCATCCACCACCTCTCTGGGCAATCTGTGTTTCACCACCCATGCTACTATTTCTCTCATCATTGTCTCCTGGTTTATCCAATTATTTTATAAACTTTTATAATAAGAATTTTAGCTTATGCTCTTGTTTCCATTTTTTTTTTTATTTTTAGTTTTCCTACAGAATCTAAGACTTTGAGGAATTGATCTTAATGTGAGTTCATAGGAACTACTGATTTATGCAATAATTGTTTCATAGAGAGTTTTGTGATAAATTGGTGATAAATTAATGATAAAACAATTTAATGCTAAACAGTAATTCAGATACTGAAAGATTATTAAATGTACATGAAAACAGATCTTCACAGAAATAAGCATTCAATGTACAGCTACTGTTAAAGCAGAGCAGGACAAATTAAATGTGAAAGCATCCCAACAAAAGAAATTATCAGTGAAGTTAGTCAATCATTGCTTTAACTTGTCTTGTTTATTATCCTTCACTAATGACTTCATCACCAAAAAAAAAAAAAGAGACACTGCGAAGAATTAATTTAAAAAAAGGCACTGACAATAGAGTGTGTTGCACAAAGATAGATATACATGCACAAAACTCTACCCACAGGGCTCATAGCTGATGACATACACACACTTTAAAACTACCTTTGGGGAAACGCAAAAGTGAGGGAAAGGAAAGGAAGGGAAGGGAAGGGAAGGGAAAACTATTCTCAGCAGCCAGCTGCAAAAAGTAGCAGTGGTGTCCCCAGAGGAGCATCCTCCTTTCAGTGTTGTCTCCAGTGCATCAAGTGCTGACAATTAAGATGCCTTTGATGATATTGTTTGTTCTGGTTTATGATGCTATTAGTGCTGAATGGAGTATGTGTAATCAGGCGCAGGTGTCTCATGCTAGTGGTAGTCATGTCCCATGAGAACCCACCATTGTAATGGCATCTGGGCTTGCAGGTGTGAGGCCATGAATGTAACAGTAGGACAACAGTATGAAACCGCAAGGAAAGACACTGCCCCAGAGGCACTGAAAAACTGCCTCAATAATTAAGGGAAGGATTCAAGAGTTGAAAGCAAAAGAGAGGCTGCAAAATTGCAGGTGGAAGGTCCTTAGCTTCACAAGGATTAAGGCACTTAGAGCACTGTGCAACAAGAGAAGGACCAGGATTTCACTGTAGAGAACTGAGGGACCTCAAGAACTAAAAATATTGTATTATCTAGTGATTCAATAATACAGAATTTCAATAATACACTTAGGAGAAACCATCTGACCAGCTAGTTATCTTGGCTACATTCGCATTCAAAAGAAAAGAATATGCATTTCTACAATGCATTTGTCTCATCCTAAAGTAGACATTGAAATAGATCAGATGAGTTCTATCCTAAATACAACTGTTTATTCTTAGGGAGTCTCAGGGAAGCCCTGTTTGATCAGTTCAGATGCACTCATCTCCACTAAGGTTCATGGAGAATATTGCCAGCTTTGGAGAACAATAACAAACTTTTTCCTAGGAGATGGGATTTCTTCCACTAAAAGTAGAAGCTCCGGTGCCAGCACACTCTGCAGCAGAGCGCTCTAGTGCGTGTACAGGGGGTTTTCCTGAACCAGGGGAACCCCAAGGGAGTGGAGAGACCCTCCAGGAGCCTGCAGCTTGCATGAGAGCAGCTGAGGAGACCTGGGTGGGGTCAGGAACAACCACAGCCAAGCCCCCACACCTATAAAAAAAAATCCTGGGGAGCGCTAGTGACCAGGAGCACCATGAACAAGGCAGGCAAACAGGGCACAGTGCATCAGCAAGAGCTTGGTGCAGCAGTTTGCCTGGCAGTTCATGCAGCAGGGCGTGCAGGAAGGGCACTGTAACTCTGCCGGCTCGACCAGGGAGCAATGGTATCCACCCGGCAGAAGGCCACGGCCTCTCTGAGGT
>NW_008795932.1:3564749-3566946 GCF_000699145.1 Aptenodytes forsteri
CCCTACCATCCCTGGGACAGACCTGTCAGGCAGACAGGACACATGATACAGAGGATTCCCTATCCTCTCCCCACCCAGCAGAACATGGTGACTTAAGGGATAGGGGGCAATGGCGACAAGTTCCTGTCAGGCGCAGCAGGTGCATCTCCTCCATGACTCCCCCACCTTCCCAGGTGCCCTTGCATAATAGGTACGAGGTTCTGCAAGTGGAACCAAACAATGACGAGGATGATGGTTCATCTAGGTTGGAGGTGTCACCAAGGTTAAGTCAGCCTATGCCCTGCATCAAGACCACTTCCATAAAGAAAAAAAGATGGGGCATTATCATAGGAGACTGTCTTCTGAGGGGAACAGAAGGTTCCAAAGAAACAATAATCGCAGAGTTAACATTTATTTACACACACTTTTTAACCTTCCCTGATGTTATGTTCATCCCCTCACTTCTTCTCCTGATCATACGGTCAGTGGTTTCATTCTGACGCTGGTGTTTGTGATGTTATGGTGAGTCATCATCATCTGAAGTCCTTTGCAGGGAGCAGTATGATGTTAATGGTGGTGGTTTCTTTTTCCTCAATTTAGAAGACCGCTTAGGGTCATTTGTATGTTTTTGCTAACATGCTTTTACACATTTGCTCTTTATTCACTTGTCTGCAGCTCCACATTATATCCAAATACACAATATATGTTTCCTTTTATGTGTGTTAGATACTGTTTCTGTGTTCTCTTTGTTACCCCTAAAACCAGTTTTGTATAGCTCCTTGTCTGCATTTCTTTAATTGGCCATAGATGAGTTGGTTATAGCTGTGCAGTCTCCAATGCCAAGTTTGTGCCCCACCTGTTATCATCCCATGCCTATACCCCTCTCTGCTGCATCCTGGTTTTCTACTTCTCAAGTCCTCAGCTACCATGCCAGACCCGCATTTCTCTACACTATGTCATTGTTTTAGAATTGTTAAACTCTGGTTGTACCATACAGCAATAAGCAAAATAAAACAAATCAGCCATAGCCACCTCATCAGAAGAAAAATTGTTGTTATTGGTAAACCAAGTTAAAACAAAGCTGCAGATAGGTCAAGAAAAGTTCACACAGAGCAAAGCTGACAACCCCTAGTCCAGAGGCCTTGCAAAATCCACACAAAGCTTAACAATGGCAATACTGTATTACAGGGCTACATGGTAATAAATGTGATACAGCCAAGACCAATGCAAATGTAATGTATCATTAGCGGTATTTACTGGGGAAGTAAAAATCTATTAATGTCAGGGTTAAATCTCAAACAAGATACTTCTTGGAAAATGTGTGCAAATTCTTTTCAACTTGTTTAATAAATACTAACTGAAATGCAGAAAAAAATTCCTTCGGTAATCAAGTGAATGAAGAGCCTATGTTGCATGAGTAAATGAGAAGATTTTTGGCTTGATTATTCTAGTAAAACAAAAGCTAAGAATGGATGTGATTGCTGTCTATAAATACAGGTTAGAGAGAAGGATGTGTGGGAGGGCATATGGAGAAGAAAGACAGAAAAGAGATAGCTACTGGTGAAACACAGCCTTGGCACAACAGCAAATGAAAACAATGTATTTGGAAATCAGGACAAAATGCCTAAATCTCAGGGCCGTGGCACTTGGCAACAGCCTTTCAGGAAAGATTAGAGAGACAAGAAAAACTAACTTTTTCTGAAATGCCATTATATACTGGGACTTCATGGAACACTGCACTGGCCTCAGTGCTGCAGACAGATCCTTTCAGTCCACAACTCCTCAGCTCTTGTGACAGAGAAAAGAATTATTTTTACAGTGATGGCTAATGAGATTTCACAGAAATTAGTAATGAATGAAGGGCTGAGGAATGGATCCCCATAGTAACAGGGCAGTTCTTAGAAAAGATTTATCTGGTGGGAATTAATGAACTCATTTCTGATGTTATCCTTTGAATTACTTAGGGTCATAATACTTTTAAAATCATAGAATCATAGAATCATTAAGGTTGGAAAAGACCCCTAAGATCATCGAGTCCAACCGTCGACCCAACACCACCACCCACTAAACCATGTCCCTAAGTGCCTCATCTACATGTCTTTTAAATACCTCCAGGGATGGGGTCTCCACCACTTCCCTGGGCAGCCTGTTCCAATGTTTCACCACTCTTTCAGTAAAGAAATTTTTCCTCACGTCCAATCTAAACCTCCCCTGGCGC
>NW_008795932.1:3567494-3569346 GCF_000699145.1 Aptenodytes forsteri
TATCTCCATTCTTCCAGCCAAACCACAATTCAGATTTAAAAAAAAAAATAAAATAACAAAATTCAAATATAAGGTCTGTGAGATGAGAAGTGAGATACTCAGGTAATGTTGGATATGAAAAACAGAGGCAGCCAGGTAGGGAAAATGCATAGTTAGATGTTGATGCTACATTTTAATATGTAACACTCAAATCATAGTAGTTTTTTATGGTATACTTGCTTTTGGCAGTATTATACACTGAATAACAAATCCTATTTGGAGTGACAAAGTCTTTTATTATTATCAGTATGGGAAATAGTTTGATGTAGAGAAGAAATAATGTTTCAATTAATGCAGAGTTGCATCCACACATTCTGATTTAATAAATAAAGCATTTCTAATTTAAGCTTGTTGTCCTGTCTGTAATACAACTGGTATAATAAACTAATAAAAATAAATATGAATTTACTATAACATTTTAAATGACATGTTAAAATTCCATACTAATATATCAACATTCATATGTGATTTTTCTCTAAAGCCAAATATCCTGGAAATTCAATTTTACTGGTAATTGTAAAAAGATTAAGCACTTCTTATTTGGAAGTAAAACATCAAACTGTCAATTCTTCATGACACAAATTTTAAATTTCTTTCACCTCTGATTTGCACACTTCATAAAGAGTTTTTCTGAATATCTTTTGCTAGCATATATGATTATTTTCGCATATTTCTTGGTAAAAAATGTTTTTATGTATAGTAGATGTAAAAATATATAAGGACACATAATACATCTCCCTTTCGTTGAAACACAACTTCTTTAACCAAGGATTTGTAATTGTTTGTAGTTTACTTTTCATATGACAGTACCATCCATGATGGGTTTAATTTTCACAGCGTGAACTCAATTTCTGCAAATTCTGAATCATCAAAAGTAACCAAGAGTTTTGCTATTTCAGGTATTTACCTGTACGTTTTTGGGGTTTTTTCATAGTATCTTAGCTCCTCTTTAAATAAAATGGAGAAACACTGACTTCCACATATAAAGATAGGGAACAAATAACAGGGACATTTAATGAGTTGCCCAAGATCAGATAGCAAACTTCTAATAAAGATGAAAAATGAAATTAAGTATCAAGTATTCTAAGCTGCCTTTACTAATTATGAAAGGAAGGCAAATAATAAAATATAAACATATTTCTTTTTGTTTTCATCTTGTATTTCCCTTATCCCAACCCTTTACAGATATGTAATAAATAAGACACTCCCTTTGGTTCATTAATATATTCAGATATGTCCATGTAAAGTGATTCAAGTGGAACAGATCCTGAAACACATAACTGGGATATGAAAACTGAGATGAGAAAATAATTGTGTTCCCCAGTGATAGTCTTGTGTGGTTTATAATGCCTCTAATTCTATTTGGAGTAGCTCCTTTTCCTAACACTGGGAATTTTGATGACACCACCCCCCTTCTTTTCAGCACGGTTTTGCTGGACTTCTTCAGTGCAACAGCAAGCATAAAAATATTTTTTGTGCATGAATCTTCTTAATCTATTTAGCAGCAGTGCTTCCTCTGAAAAACACACACACAAATGTATTGTACGTATTAATTTTGCAGGAAGAAGCCCCTAGTCATACCAACATGGTCTTGTGTATTGGGTTTGCGTGGCAAGGTTTTTTGTGCATGAATCTTCTTAATCTATTTAGCAGCAGTGCTTCCTCTGAAAAACACACACACAAATGTATTGTATGTATTAATTTTGCAGGAAGAAGCCCCTAGTCATACCAACATGGTCTTGTGTATTGGGTTTGCGTGGCAAGGTTTTGGTAACAGAGGGGGCTACAGGAGTGGCTTTTCTTAGAAGGGGCT
>NW_008795932.1:3569843-3571565 GCF_000699145.1 Aptenodytes forsteri
TGGAAGGGACCCACGCTGGAGCAGTTCATGAAGAACTGCAGCCTGTGGGAAGGACCCACGTTGGAGAAGTTCATGGAGGACTGTCTTCCATGGGAGGGACCCCATGCTGGAGCCAGGGGAGAGTGTGAGGAGTCCTCCCCCTGAAGACGAGGGAGCAGCAGAGATAATGTGTGATGAACTGACTGCAACACCCATTCCCTGTCCCCCTGCGCCCATGGTGAGGAGGAGGTAGAGAATTCAGGAGTGAAATTGAGCCTGGGAAGAAGGGAGGGGTTGGGGGAAGGTGTTTTAAGATTTGTTTTTTATTTCTCATTACCCTACTCTGATTTGATTGGTAATAAATTAAATTAGTTTCCCCAAGCCGAGGCTGTCTTTTGCCCGTGACAGTAACTGCTGAGTGATCTCCATGTTCTTATCTCAACCCACAAGCCTTTTGTCTTATTTTTGTCCCCCGTCCAGTTGAGGAGGGGGAGTGATAGAGCAGCTTGGTGGCCACCTGGCATCCAGACAAGGTCAACCCACCACATCTGGACAAGAGTCATGTACTATGCCATGGAAGCAGTATTGTACAACTACTCTCTGCTGCTGTTAAAAGGGAACATCTTCTGATGGAATTCCACTGTGTGCCATTTTCTTAGGTTTCTACACCAGCCCCACTAGATTACATATGTTCCTGACCACCATGAACATGATGCTAATGCTCTATAATACTGTAGTATTTAAAAGTAAAGAAGCAGCAAAATTCAACTCAATCATTCCATTCCTCTAAGTGTAACCACAGACCAAACATGAGCTCCTGTCGTATGGAAGCACCATCTATTGGCTCAGAAAATGCCTCATCTACAGATCCCCAGCTGCTAGAAAAGTGTTCTGGAAAGGTTCGAGTAAATAGCTGAATTTATACTCTACCCTAGACATCTGCTAGGGAGGTAGGGCAAGTTTAAAGACATTTTAGTCAGACCCAATACCTTTTTTCTTGTGTCCTTATCATGAGCATGGACATTCTCAGAGTCACAACTTGTCCTTTCCCAGCTTGTTGTTTGATAAAAAAACTGTTGTCTTCTGACCACAGAAGGAGATTTCTATATGAAAAATTCAAAATTTCCTTGCAGCTTGATGGGAAACATCACCTGCACTTTGGGTAGTAGGAATTCACCGCAATATGCCTCTCCACCCTAAATCCTGACTTGCTGTACCTGAGGAAATGAGTTAAGTGTCTTCACAAGAAAATGCAGGGGGGAGAGCCGTGTCAGGGCGGAGAGGTTGCTATCTAGTCTATCAAAGTAAAGGGTAAACTTTCTATTAAAATTAATGGAAACACTAACCTTTCATTTTGGATCTCTTCTTATTTTACACAATATAGAATCATAGAATCATAGAATCATTTAGGTTGGAAAAGACCCTTAGGATCATCGAGTCCAACTATAAACCTAACACTGCCAAGTTCACCATTAAACCATGTCCCTAAGCACCGTGTTTTTAAATATCTCCAGGGATGGGGATTCAACCACTTCCCTGGGCAGCCTGGTCCAATGTTTAACCACGCTTTCAGTAAAGACATTTTTCGTCACATCCAATCTAAACCTCCCCTGGTGCAACTTGAGGCCATTTCCTCTCGTCCTATCACTAGTTACTTGGGAGAAGAGACCGACACCCACCTCGCTACAACCTCCTTTCAGGTAGTTGTAGAGAGCGATGAGGTCTCCCCTCAGCCTCCTTTTC
>NW_008795932.1:3575115-3577102 GCF_000699145.1 Aptenodytes forsteri
TCCGGTACTGGCCTAAGAGCAGGGCACACCCTGCAGCCTGACACCTGGGTGGCAGCGTGTTCCCACTGGAGCTCTGTCTGGGAAGCTGTGTCAGTTGTGGCAGATGCAGAGTTTAGAGAGGCCATGGCCTTCTGCCGGGTGGATACCATTGCTCCATGGTCGAGCAGGCAGAGTCACAGCGCCCTTCCTGTGCAGACTCCTCAGCCACTGTCTCATGAGCTATAGGCTCCTGGTGGGTCTCTGCTCCCTCGAGGTTCCCCTGGTTCAGGAAACTCCCCTGTACACTTCACTGGAGCACTCTGCTGCCGATCATGCCAGCACAGGATCTGCTTACCTTGGCGAGTCTTCAGTGAGGGAGCTCTCGGGTTCTTTGATACCTAAAAGGTAAGTTCAGCCATATTGTCCCGTTTAAATAATCCAGTTCTTTTTTCGTTTTTTTTTTTCTTTTTGTCTTTCTTTTTTCTTTTTTTTTATTAACTTATTTTTCTATCAGGAGCTTTTATGGTTACTTTTACTTCTTGGGTAAACACAAGGAACTTTTTATAGGCTTCCCTTGCTTTTAGGTGGCCTTTGTGCCTAAAATCATCGATAGAACACTCTCAAGCTTGTTTAAGATTAGATTACTTACCTGAATAAAAATGGGACCCTAAAGTACCTCTTTTTCTACCCTTTTCTGTTTCTTCCATCAGGAGTTAAACTGAATTGCAGCCACAAAATTCCATTGTAACATTTTGAAAAGTACATACCTGAAGATCTTTTTGGCATCATGCATGTGTCTGCAATTTGTTTATTCTTCTTCCAAGGCAACATTATCAGCAACAGAAGCCTTTTCATTCCTTTATAACAATTTGCCACTTGCATGTTTCACAAAAAAAGTAATTATGTAGCATATTTTACAGTCTTATCATTAGAGTTATGATACGGGTTTTTGTAGAGACCCTTCATGACATATTATACTGCTTGGGCATTCCATTTCCCTGTTAGTTTTAGGTGGCTGTTTATAGCTGTGCTGTTATCTCTGTACTGCCATGGCTATGCAGCTACGAGCAAATAAAGCAGTTGACTCGATGTCATGCCTGAAATACACTGTAATATCCCCGACAATGGCAAAAACGTAATTTTTGGTACCTAGGTGGTTAAAGGCCTGGCGTAATGCCACAGAAGAGAATGAAGGCCCACAGATGTGCTGCTTCTCTTGACTTTGAGCGGTTTTAGTGAATTGACCATGATCAAAACAAAGCAGTGCCAGTGGTGAGGGTAAACCACGAAATCTGAGTTTAGGCAATTTTGGAGAGGAGAAGAGGCTTTCGTGGCAGCATAGGTATAACAGGTGATGACAGGGAATGCCAGCCTATGAAAGGGAGCTCCACCTTGTGGGATTTGAATCAGAAAGGCAAAGGGACAGCTGCGCAGGCAAACATCAGAGAGAAGCGGCAACCAGGAAGGTGCTTGTGAAATGGATGCTGATCTGAGCTGAAATCAGGAACTGAGCAAGGGGAAGGTCAGGACAAATTCTGCCTTAAGTTATATTGGAATAAGCATAACTGCTCTGACCAGACACTACATTTAAATGGATGTAAGTAAGATCACAGTACAGGCAGTAACTAACTTGTTGTTTTCCAGGGCTCTTCATCTGAAGCCATTTTTAGGCGAATGCTGTACCCCTACTAAGTAATGTCCCATTCGATGAAGTCTACAGGATGGACAAGACTTACAGAAGCAGTGCAAGATATGGATGTGCTGTATACTACAAACTTAAACAAACCACGGAGGCAGCTTTAGCCCCACCAAAGTCAAAGGGAATTTCACAACCACACAATCATTAACGCAATGGAGGTGAGAACTGACTTCCGCTCCATGTCCATTTGGTGGCAAGTGCCTGCGTGCAGGGTGTCCCTGCCCAAGTGTTGACGGTGTCAGGGATGTGCAGAGCAGCCTCTGTGAGGAGAGGCCGGGGCTGCCCCGGGCCGGACACAGCCGGTTCTCA
>NW_008795932.1:3577331-3590363 GCF_000699145.1 Aptenodytes forsteri
GTTTTTTCCTGCGGGGGCCGCGGCCGTGGAGAGCCCAGGCGGGAGCAGGTTGTCCCTGAAGGGCTGCAGCCCGGGGAAGGGCCCGCGCTGGAGCAGGGAGAGGTGTGAGGAGGGAGGAGCGGCCGCGAGGGGCTGTGATGGACTGACCACAACCCCCTCCCCCCCCCCTGCGCCCCTCGTGGGGAGAGGAGTCGGGAGTGAAGGGGTGAAGCTGGGCATAGGGCAAAGGTGGGGGGGCATTTGTTGTTTTAATGTTTGTTTCTCACAACTGGAATCTGTTTTAATTGACAATAAATACTCACAGTTGGAGTCTACATGGAAGTGTTTATGAACCATATCACATAAGTGATATTCACAACACTTAGTATTTAGTAATGTTTAATTCACATTTAGTGACACCAAAATGTTTGGAAATGCACTCGAGCCCTGAATCCTACTTCTCACATAAGTTATGAAGAAGACTAAAATTTGGTTTTTTCCCCCTCATTCCTAAGTTTCTTTTTTCAGTCAAGTACTACTCCGCAATGTAACAATATCAAGAAAGCTTTATTTATTTTCTTTTTCTCTTGCGTTTAATATACACATTTTTACTCTTTAACTAATTTTAGGCTTAAAAAGAAGAATTTTGGCTAATGACATGTTTATTTTCCAGAACTCGTATCAGCACTGACTGAATTATTCCAAAACCGAAACTGAATAGAATGCAATTCGAGACGCTTTTATGCTCCTAACAACATCATTGCAATGAAAAAAAAAAATGGTGAGTGATGCAAAGGCTGACAGTTCATAGATACAAATACCTGAATCTCTTTGACCAAAACATATGTATGAGAGAGAAAGGTATTTGTTCGTGACATATGAGATGAATATCTCTGACCCCAAGAAACTGAGGGATGAGAATCAGATGGTGGTGATTAATGCTATGCAAACTATTTTGCAAGTAAACCAAGAGCAGTGGAAATTGCTTTTCTTGCAGATGTATGTGTGGGAGTTTTATAACAAATCAGTTCCTTTTTTTTCCATTCTGTGAAGTCTTGCATATTTCTTTGCCAGAATGAAAAATAAACAAACAAAAACCCAAACAAAACTCAACTCTGTTGTCTCTTCTTAGCCCCCAATCTCAAAAGTAGGTTTTTTTAGTATAAGCAAAATTGTCTGATTCATTGCAGAGGGAAAGGGATTAAATTAAAGTTAAATTTAATGCTTAATATAATTCCAGTTTCTCCACTCTACGGATAGAATAAAATAATCAGAAAGGTGCTCTAAAAGTAGTAAATAAATCAATATATTGAATATATTTTAAGTTTTCATGTACTCATGTTCTCTTCGTTTTTTAAGAAAGAATACTTTGCCATTGCTAGACAGGGATCTTCAGACGGGTGACTGAATGGAAGGCAGCATAAATGCTTTCCGATATCTGAACCTCCAAAGATTTGATTAATGTTGAGTCATGCCATCAAAAAATGCTTCCTCATCTGCTAGTGCTACTGCTATAAAATAGGTCTCTAGTACCTAAATTCCTTAGAAAAAATGGCCCTCCACTGTATTCACATGGTTTTTCCTTTAGGAAGAAAAGAGAGGGAGTGAAGATATATAAGCCAGAAAGGACCACCTAGTGTGATGAAAGGATGAGATCACTTCAGAGTATTTTCTACAGACCTCCCGAGTGGAATTTTTTGCATGCTGTGTGAATGTGTGGTAGAAATATTGCTTCTGTTAAAAGCAAATATTTGTGTCTGCCTCAAATTGTTATTCAATGAGAAATCGTGTAACTCCCTCATTGTCTGTGTTATGGTTTTACAGTCGAAAACAGCAGTGGGAAATGACTATTGATTTGTTGCATAATTTCTTCTTGCATTTCTACTTCATCACATTTATATACTCCATAACCTATGTGTGTATTCCTTCTTGGGCCATTATAGGACTTCTACATCAGTTCCCTCTCTCAACCCCAGAGCAAAATTCATCAGAATATTAAACAAACAACTTGGAGTTTCAAGTAGATTCACTTTCCAAGGGATATCTGTAAAGAATACCAACATAAAATATAATGGTCAGGTGCTCAGATGGTCTAAATCACCGTAGGTCCATATAGTGTTGCAGCTATATTAATTTACAGTAGCTGGGTATCTTGCCTATAGACCACCAATAATGTTTATTTCCACCAAACTAAAGCTAGTCTGGAAACTGTAAGACAGTTTCCAGTGGAAACTGCAACTTTCTGAATTGCTTAAGTCAAAGGGTCCTATCTGCTAGACTGGCTTATTTCGACAGGATTATGCTAAAGTAAATTAGATGAAAAATCTGGAGGAGGTTAAGGTGCAAAGTCTCATAAAGTCAGCATAAGACAATTCCTTTGTCAATGGTCAAAGAGGAGCAATCACTGACATGGCTTATCTTCCTTTTCTTGCCCCTTGGAGATAAAGGTAACACTAAGTGAAAAAGAAGTTGGAGTAATAATAATATCAAAAGATCATGGATGCTATATGAGCTAAATTAGATAAAGTACCTCAGTTTTGCCATGCTTCACTTATAAATGTGTATGCCTCAATATCTTATTTTAAGTGCTTCTTTTTTTGGGTGCAATTATATATGCATAAGCAACACTGAAAATGGCAATACTCCTGATCCTCCTTTAGGCTCGGACATCTAACTCATAGGTGTAATATTGACCGCCTGGGAATAAATGATGTGAATCTTGAACACTGACACCCACAACCAAAGCATTTAACAGAACTCACTTTTTACCAAGAAATCACATTGATAAGAGCAACGGCCAGGCATTTTTCCTTTCCAAGGAAAAGTTACTATAACTGGCTGATGTGAGGAGTCAGATCCTGTCAGTGCATGTGAGGAACAGCTGTGATGTATTTGGTTGTTTCTGTTGTAAAGGGTGGGCAGGAGAACCCATAAATTCAGAGATCCTAAATGGGTCTGTGGGGGGCGTTTTGCAGAAAGCTGATCAGAAATAGGACAATCTGGGCATAGAATCATAGAATCACAGAATCATGATAACATAACATTTTACATAGGCTGCATGGCTCCCCTGAATCTGGGGAGAGCGAGTGATAAGAAAGGTTTGGTTTTATGTGCCTAAATGTGCCCTTGGGCTCTTTAGGTGAACATTGTAAGGAGGGTGGCAGAAGACTCTTTGCAACCTTATCATCTTCACCTTGCTCTTCCATGCAAGAAACAGCCACTGTATGGTACAAAGATGGCCTGAAACTTTACTGAACTTTTTCCACTAAAGAATAACCTAGTGAGATCTTGGAAGAGGAATTGCTGCCCCAAATTTATCCACCTTAGTTTTCCGTTACCAATTCATCTTAAAGGCTTGTACTGAAACCCCTGAAACTCTACGTGGAAGGGTGAAAACAGCTGCATCTTCCATTTCTGCAGTATCTTTCAAGCAATATCCTCTGTTTCTACAGTATCTACCAAGGCCATCAGAATGTTTTTAAGTGGAAGAAGAATATTAATTTTAGATACTTCACAGACATCTGAGACACTGCAGAAGTTGCTGGAGAAACTGAGTAGGGATTTGATTTTCAGAGGTTCTGATCTTCTGCTCAGGGATTTAGAGCCTTCAGTGCCTCTAAGGAATTTTATTCTAAATTATTTTCTCATAATCACAAATTCTATGGCAGATAACAGAATCATGATCTTATGGTCCCTCAGATGCTGTGAGTGTAAAACCCCACTTGCCCTTAGTGAAGCCCACAGGATTTTTCTTGCTCACATGAAGGCAGAATTCAGATGTAGGTATGGGAAGAGAAAGGTAAGGAAAAAAATTAATCAAAATATATAATAAGAAGCCTTTGGAAGTGATGGTCCTTGATACCTTCAATGTGCTTATTTTTAAGCACCAAATTTTTTTTTCTATATAAGAAGGTGTAGAAAAACAAAGCAACAACTTTACTGGGCCAAATTCAATTGGGGATTATATTTGCCTCTTCCACAGCTGCAAGTAACTGCATCAATTATCTGAAGTATATTAATGGATTAGTCAAAAAAAACACAGTTGGTAATAACAATAAAGCCAAAAGCCTTTTGCCTAGTTAATGTCTAGGCAGATACATTAAGTTACTGAAAAACAGGTGAGACAAAAAAACCATAAAGTTAAACATTTAGCATCCTCAGACAATATGCTTATTGCTTATTAATTATACTGAAGTGTTATTACTGATTAGTTTAATAGGAAACATCATGAATGAAATTAGCATAAACAGAAACCTAGAGTAAATTCCTCAGATACCTAGTTTTCCATACATGAAAAAATATAAAGAAAGATTGATTCTGGGCTGAAAAATGTGTGGCAATCTACTGACAGTAAAAGGAGCATTTGAAATGTGTCCTCTGTCTATAATATCATTTCAGCATATGTAGCTTCTTGTTCAGTATGAGCTGATGTTTCTGGACTGTGCAAGATACAAAATTCTTAAAGATTCTGCATTAAAGTGTTTGCTTTTTTATTCCCGACAGAGTGGTATCAGTAGAGAGGATTCCCTTAGTCCATTTGAATAGCAACTCAATTAATTGTTGCTATAGAGAGACTTTGTTGCATGCTGGTGTCCTTATAGAATCATCTATGAAACTGAGATTTTTTTTTCTTTTTTCTTCTCCTTCACCCTCAGAAAGGTTTGGGTTTTCAGTGAAACCCAAATCTGATTTTTTATTCTTTGGTCCCTTCTGTCCTTTCCCCAAGTTTTATCAGACTGAAACATACCTCTCACTGGAAAAGGTGAAAAAGAAACAAGGAAGGGTAGAGCATGAAAGATAAAATAAAAGTTTTGATTTTCTGGACAATAGAAGAATAACAACAATATTGCATGCAAATAATTTCTTTCTGAAAAAAAGCCAGAGAAATAGTTATTTCCCAACTGCCCGTAGTAATGATGGACCATTCTGTTTATCGGTGTTAATAAAACAACGTGACCACCTCAGCATTTAGAGGCCTTATACTATTAGTCTTCCCTAGGAGATCAGTTCTACAAACGAGTCTTGAGAGAATATGGACTTTTGTTAAACAGATAAGGAACTGATACTCTGACAGCAAGTACAATATGAAGACATAAATAGAAAATGATATTGAGATTAGCTAAAGTAAGCAAGAGATCGAATATTTAGATTAAATTGGAAAGTAGCAAACAGTTTCCAAATTCAACTGCTGGAAGTGACTAGAATTTGTTACTTAATTTTCCTTGATGTGGGATCCAATCAAACTTGAGATATTTTCATATTCATGGTATGATTTTGGAATAATCAATGTCATGTTTATGCAAATATTGCCTGATTAATATGATCTTCCTTCCAGTTAGAGATTAATAAAGCTACTAATGAGATTTGCATGTCTTGTATTTAATTTAAACATTTATGTGAATTCCAGACCCAGAAACAGGTCCCCCATATTTAACAGAAGAAAAGATTTAGGAGCCTTAGAATGAGCAATAAATCTTAGACTGTGAGAAAGAGCTGGAATAAGAAGCACATGATGTGTCTGAAATCCCAACCCTGTAGGGGGTTTTGACTTCAAGAGAGGTAGCTCTGTTCAAACCTTTGAATTCAGTCTTCAAAGTAGGTGTCTACAAGTGTTCCCTGGGAGAAATGAACCGAGTTAACTCCTGAAAATGCAAACAGAGAAAGAAGCGTTGCTGATGCCCATAGTAGCCAAACGGGGCGGGGAGGGTGGTGGGACGGGACTCAGACCCTCCCTAAACTGGGCACTTCTGTCAGTGTTAGTTGTATTTTATATTGGGGATGGGAGGCATTAGCGATTCATAACTGCTACTTGTTTTTTTTCTAATCGGTTCATGGGAATAAGTGCCAAATGTACCTGCATAACTGAAAATGGGTAGGCCATTTTACTCAGATGCTTTTGGTTCATCCTTGAGGTATCCATTTAATTTTGTTATTTAAAGGTTATAACCTTGTAGACACACTTACAAGTGCAAGTCCTTTTGGGTATTGAGACAAGTCTGTGTCTAATTGCAGGTCTCAGATGAATAGAGGAAGGGTTACCTCCCACAGTGCAGTCTTCTCTAGGTAAAATGAACATACAGTTCTGGGACAAGATGACTTCAGATGGACAAGCTTTCTGCTATCTTTTAAAGATAGAAGGCTATCATTAACAAATATATCATTTTTAGTCTCTAAGTTCATTTCTGAATCTTCTCCTAATCTATTTCGTTAAACCTGCTCTAACAGCAAGAAAGCCTTTGTTCTGTTTTCCAAACAGTCCCAGCCCACTGTAATTTCTTCCATCTATCTAGACCTACTGCACAATTCTAGTTTATCAAAACACGTTTAGTGGATATCCCAGTTGTGCTGTATTCACAGCCCTTTTGAAAACTTACTTAAAATATAGCAGTCCAGGTCTCTCCAAGGAGTTGTTTAACAAACACATTTTGTCTTTAAATTGCATGTTATCTGTGTTGCACACATTAACATAATGAAATACATTTGCAGCTTGCTATATTAAGGGCATATGGGTAGAATGATATTTACTCAGGGTACTCTAAATTCAGTCTAAACAATTTTTTCATACTACCAAAAAAAAGAAAAATATCTTTATCAACTGGAGGTGGGGTGGGAAAAACACCCAAAACAACAGGTGCGAAGGTTTTAATTACTTTTTTGTAATACTTACAGAAATTGTTGTGTGCCTGCAACATTAAATTCTAATGAGCTATTGACAGCTACTGCCAGGCAATTAACCAGCAATGGTTGTCCTTTAATATGTCAGTCACTTATCTGTGGCATTTAATTTAAATGCATTATGTTATTTAATGTTACCTCTGTAGTCACACAAGTCACTCATGTTGCATACACCATGCTTTTTATAGAAAGAATAGTGGTATAAGGCTGTTTAGGTGGACACATCCCTGAATGAAGAGCTGGGAACTCAACACAACTCACTTGTCTAAGTGGCCTGTACAACTTGGATGAAAATTTTAAGAAGTTACAGTGGAGTTTATGACACCTAGCTCTGATGTCTACAATATCTATGCATATGTATGAGTAGGTCATATTAAGCTCATTGTGACCAGAGTAGAGAAACAAATTTCATGAGGTGGTTATCTCTACATTAAATATTTACTGGTGAATAAGGTAAATAAAGGTGACGGAAGTTACTTGCTCTGAGGAAAGGTATGAGGCTTGGAAGCAAGTTGTTTATATGCAGATGCTGTCTAACTGATCAACTTTGGATAGGTCTTTCTAACGTGAATACAGAAAGTGATGTAGTAGAAATGCATAGTGAAATTATGTCATATAGGAATACGAAAGGATGAATTTCATACTTTTGAATGTAAGTCCTTCAGTCTTTCTAATTTGTTTGGTAGACTTTGTTCCAAATGAATTCCCTAAGATAACAACAGGAATCTCCACCTGAATTTTTACTTACCATGTGAATTCTAAAACCAGGTTTGGTGTTGTAATCATTGCATAATTTTTCAGTATTTTTATATTCTTATAGGACACTGTACAGATTACAAAGAGTTAAATAGGGATGGAGAATACATTCAAACTTTATTTTATTTGCAATATCCATAGAGTTACCATAAATCCCAGATGATTTCTTTCAAGCCAGAGTGGGAATTCTGTGATTACCAACAGCGCTGAATTCAATTTCAGTTTGTTTTGGGTTTTTTTTTTGTAGACATTAATTTTCCTGCAGTCTCAGCTTTTCAGTATACACTATTTATAAAATGCATGTTTTTCAACTTGTGTCCTGGTTTCGGCAGGGATAAAGTTAACTTTCTTCCTAGTAGCTGGTACAGTGCTGTGTTTTGGATTTAGGATGAGAATAATGTTGATAACACACTGATGTTTTAGTTGTTGCTAAGTAGTGCTTAGGTCTTATTTATTCTGCAAATAAGTTGGCTGCTGGCTTTGTTTCATTTAGCGAATACATCAGAACTAGGGAGTATTTCTAAAATAGACAGACAAGCATGAGAATCAGAGAACAATATCATTTTGCACTTTCAGGGACGAAAATCCACATTATTTAATGCAGACATGATAATGTGACCCAGTCAATGCAGTCCTATGTTCAAGAGAAAAAAACACACAATGTACTCTATAGCTATAATAAATGATGGGCCTTTTAGCAAAAGTCTGGGCTGAAATGTCATGAGTTTCAGAATGAGTGTAATAGTACCTACAAATTCCAACCTTATTTTAAGCCAAGGTCAGGATCTCCTTTACAATTTGGATTTTTTTCCCAAAACACCTGCATAGATCTCTACCACATCATTTTATAAGGATGAAGCGACTCAAAGAGAACAGCTGAGTGCCCTTTACATAACAGAGAATGTCCTTTGGTTATTGCATCACAGCAAGTTATTTTGTTTGTAAGGGATTAAGCACCAACAGAGAATTTAAAATTACCATAAATTTTCTTAACTCTTGTGGTCCCACTGTCTTTGAGATGTGGTTTTGAGATGGCAACAAGTCTGAGGTGAAAACAAACAAAATAATAGTCATGTTAGAACACAACAATACTGATGCTGGATTTACTCAACAATTTTTTTTCATTTTATGCTGTAGAACATGAATCCGTCTCTGAAGTGGTAATATCAGAAAGGCCCTGTCTGTGTGAATTTTTGCAAGTGCACTCTGTGGATATATATAGTTTTGGATATAGAAATAGCTACTAGCAAACACCTAGCAGAAGAGAGGAAAGGTACATGCCAAGAAGCTGGTGTTTAGAAGTTTCCCAAGGATCGGCAGTCCTTGTGATTAGTAGTCCTGTTTAATCTGCAAGAACTGACGCAATCAGCACACTAAGATCCTGCTCAATCTGTACAAGGCCACAGGCACCCAGCAGTGTCACAGCTGGGTTATGGAACTCAGACTACACCCAAAGGGAAGGCAGCTGTGGGCAAAGACTACAGGGTTGCATAGACAAATGCTGAAACAAGGGCCTCTGCAGGACACTTGCTAGAAGATGAACTAGTAGCCACTGGCAAGTCAGCACAACCCTCCACTTCTGAGGAGGCAGTTGCTATTGTCAAGTTGCAGTTGGGATTGCTGAGACTGCAGTTGAGCTACCCTCCAATAAGATAACTGTAAGTAAATGTATGTGTGTGTGTGATTGAGCATCACGAACAAATAAGTGGATGTGCTGTGGACTAGTTATCTGCTATTAATAATAACAGTTTAGCTCTATTAATAGTAGCTTAGTGAAAAAAAGGCTAGATTCCTAAATGAGGAGAAGGGAATTTACAGCAATCTCTTTCATACTAAAGACAGGCAAGAGAGAGTACAGCAGGTAGATAAGGCACTGTGCAGGATAACAGGAAATTGGGTTCTACATGCATGCTCTGTGCTAGCCATGTATGCAAGTAGTTAATAGAAAACTTCGTATCAGAATAATCTATAGCTTAATACATAGTCACTTTTTGGGGTGACTATGGGGGTGACTTCAGCATCTATTAGAATGATCTGGGTTGAAAACCCTAAAAAAGAAAACACAGTCAAGCTTCCTCTGGTCTGCTTTTCTCTTGGACGTGGACAAGCTGGGAGCAGCAGGCACAAGAGTATATTTATTTGCCCAGATCCAGAACAGTATTCGGGTTTGTGAATCCAGACCTCATCTGCAGCCCTAAAAATAGTTAGTTCCCTGAATATGAAGTTGTATGCATACACGTGTTCTTTAATGACAAAATTGATTCAAGAACTTTCTTGCCTGCATGACTGTACATCATTTCATCCATTTTATGAATGGAGTTCTGGCCCGTAAAATGAATTACAGATTTAGGTTAATAATAAAAAGCAGACACCCACCCCCCCCCCCCCCCCCCCCCCCCCCCCCAGCCCAAACACCCCCCCCCCTACAAATGGCAGAATACCATATATATATATATGGTATATATAATAAAATAATCTTTACCAGTTTGGAAGTGTTGACTCTTGCTGCTATTTTATAGGTATTATTTATTTTAGAAAATAATAGTTTTTAAAAGACTGTCCTGTTTTGTTTTCTTTTTTAGTGACAAGCTGATCTGGTAGCAATGGTCTGATGGAAAGTTTGTCCAAGTGCAGCACTAAATGATAAGCCAGAGCTTTTGACATTGCTCAGTAGAAACATAAGATACAATTCGTAACTGGGAAGCTGCTGTGCACAGTTTGATGCTTACACAACCCAACAATGACACAGATTCAGTCAGTAATGGAGGCTGGCAGAATTTGGAAGATGGCAACAGGAATTCAGCATAATAGACCGTGCTGATGGCAGCTTGCTGCAAAATTAAATGCCCTGGTGCCTGCACTGATATGATCCAAGAGGCAGAGTTCAAAGGCACAAGATGATCTCAGCAACACCCAGGTCTGGACTGATACAGTCACTTGGTAGCATCATTGGTGTTTGGCTCGAGGCTGTTTGCTGTTCACTGGAAGGACTTCAGCATCTATTAGAATGATCTTGCATTTAACTAGCAGAAAAATGCCTCAGCTGCTAAAAGAATGAAACTTCTAAAAGCACACTATTATGAATCAGGATTGTTCCAGCACTAGCTGGGCATTTAGAGTTCTCTGGTGTGTGCATTATTGGCATCATTATCCTGATTATCAGTGTCTACTTGGCTCATTTATCTGTGGATATAAATCTCTGTGCTTATGCTGAGTACTCACTGAGCATACAGGAATATTTCAGTGCATAAAATTTGGCCAATCATTTTTATAAGGTTAAAAGACCATTTCAAAATGACTAGCTCACTTCCCCAAACCATCACTTTTTAAAAAAACATGCAAATTTCCTGTAATTTGAAATATCCACTGGTCAGAAGCTTTCCAAACTGTGGACTACATGCTTTATCCAGATTTTTATGCTGTGCCCATGTATCAGGACTGGCTATGATTTACAGGCAGGATGACTTACAGAGGGCTCACTACATGGTTTCCATCCCCAGATGCCTGTTCCACAGCAGAAACGGCTCAGTTGCTCATGTTACAGACTCTGAATCACTGCATGTTACAGTTGCTGCAGTAGGGAAAATAAATACTGTGTTGGCTTTTGCCAGTTTGTACCATATGGAAATGGAGGTACTCCTTCATAAGCAGCTTACAATCATCTCCCACGTTGAAGCAACAATACGTGAGAAAGGTTTTGGGTGCATAGTTAGGTTACCCGTGATGCTTGGCTGTGATCACCATTTGTGAGTCAGGTGTATGTTGAATAGAATTTCCTGCAACAACATGACGTCCAAGGTCCCAGGTCCAGGATATCTCTTTTCATTCTCTATACTAAAAAAATAAAAACGAGACAAAAAACCGTCGTCACCACCACCACCAAAACCAAAACATACCCCAGCCCTTTTTAATAATAATTTATTTGCTAATTTTGTCCATAAGATGGTAACTAATAATTTCAAATTGATATCTTAAACTATGAAGAGTTCTTGAAAGTTCAAGTTTTTGAGCTCTACTGAAAGTGTTCTCATGTAGTCCTCTTTGGTAAGAAGACTGGGAAATGATAACAAGTTATTAAATGTCTTATGTAGCTAGCATCCTAGAAATTGGTCATGCTTTGTAGATTTGGGTCAAGATGTCAAGAAACTGAATTCCTGCTGTATTTCTTAGTCTGTGGCTCTCTTGGTTGTGAGTCACCAGGTTTTGGGGAGCAGAAGTTTATTCTTTCACAGCCTCACTTCTTCCCAGTGTAGAATGAATAGGCAACTCAATCTTCTTCAGGTGCAGCACTTGAAGGGATTTGGGAGAGGAAAGTAAAAGAATTAAGTTCTTAATGGGTAAAAATATACAGATTATACTGTTGTCATGATCCGAAGGGTTACAAGGCCTATGGGTGTGTAGAGATTGTGACCGTGGGTTCGTAGGATTCCATAATACAAAAGGACGGGGAGGCTTTTATCCTCTAAATTTCTCTACGTTATCACAGATTACCACAAATACCACAAAAAATCACTACTAGCAAGTATACCTGTGATTAATAAAGTGTATCTCTCTCTCTCTCTCAAGCTATCAGCAATCAATAATATACTATCAATCAATAGTATGGCAATAATCAATTACAGAAACAATGTTATAGCAACAACTAGTAACAGCAACAATCAAATAGGTATATGCTATTACAGGTTACTACAAACTTACCATTAGTGAAGCAACATATCAACAATATAACAACAGGTATACTTATGATGGATTTCTTATATGGACATGTAACAATATTGGTATCAAGTGAATTAGACAGATTTCAGAAGGGACCAAAACATCCAAGAGGGGAAGACAAACCAAACTAACCCATAAGGGGGCCTAGAGGGGGACAAATAAGATAACAGGCAGAGTCTCACTTCAAAGATGATCCATGTTGCAGAGTCTGGAGTCAGCCAGGCATCCCTGGTGAGAGTCCAAGATCTCATAGAAAGTTCATGTGGAATTCAACCTCTTTAGGAAAGGAAAAGTACGTGTAGCATGGGAAGTTCTCTCACAGAGAGGCTCCATTGAGTCCTTTTTATAAAATAGGCATATTAGAGAGCATAGGACACCACCACTTCGAGCAGTCAATAGGTGCTGTTAATTTCCGTTTTTCATTTGTAACAGACAATAGATGATGATCTATTGATCTATTGATGATCTACCTGAGACGGCCAGCATGGCTTCACCAAGGGCAAGTCCTGCCTGACCAACCTAGTGGCCTTCTATGATGGAGTGACTATATCAGTGGACAAGGAAAGGGCTACAGATGTCGTCTGTCTGGACCTCTGTAAGGACTTTGACATGGTCCCCCACAACAGCCTTCTCTCTAAACTGGAGAGATATGGATTTGATGGGTGGACTGTCCGGTAGGTGAGGAACTGCTTAGATGGTCGCATCCAAAGGGTAGTGGTCAACGGCTCAATGTCCAGATGGAGATTGGTGACGAGTGACGTCCCGCAGGGGTCCATATTGGGACCGGTACTGTTTAATATCTTCATCAACGACATAGACAGTGGGATCGAGTGCACCCTCAGCAAGTTTGCAGATGACACCAAGCTGAGTGGTGCGGTCGACACGCCAGAGGGACAGGATGCCATC
>NW_008795932.1:3594532-3598791 GCF_000699145.1 Aptenodytes forsteri
CCAGGCACTCCCTGCAGCCTGAGGTCTGCACTGCAGCCTCTCCCTTCAGCAGTTCCATCTGTGTGGAGGCATCGGCCACCGCTGGGGTAGATGGTACAGACCCCCCAGCTGGAGCCACGGCCTTTACCCTAGTTTACATCTAGTTGAAAGTGTCCCTGCTTATTGCAGGGGGGTTGGACTAGATGACCTTTAATGGTCCCTTCAATCCAGACTATTCTATATGATTCTATTGTTTTCTGTTTTTTCAGACCAATTTTTATTCTTCAAGAAGGTTTTCATGTTCTTGCAGCTAGAACAGTCAGTGGCAGTTACTGATTCTTATTTTCTCAGGATGTTTTCCCTTTTTTACAGACTATTTTTCACCTTTTCAGATAACAAATTGCCATTACAGTTCCTAGCCAGCCACCAGGTGCCCACCAAACTGCTCTATCATTCCCCCTCCTCAACTGGACAGGGGGAGAAAATATGATGAAAGGCTCATGGGTCGAGATAAGGACAGGGAGAGATCACTCACCAATTACCGTCACAGGCAAAACAGGCTCGACTTGGGGAAATTAACTAAATTTATTGCCAGTCAAAATCAGAGTAGGTTAATAAGAAATAAAAACAAATTTAAAACCACCTTCCCCTACCCCTCCCTTCTTCCCAGGCTCAACTTCACTCCTCATTTTCTCTACTGCCTCCTCCCCCAAGCAGTGCAGGGGGACGGGGAATGGGGGTTGTGGTCAGTTCATCGCTCATTGTCTCTGCTGCTCTTCCTCCTCACACTCTTCCCCTGCTCCAGTGTAGGTTCCAACCCACAGGAGACAAGTCCTTCACAAAATTCTCCAACATGGGTCCTTCCCACAGGGTGCAGTCCTTCAGGAACAGACTGCTCCAGCACGGGGTCTCCCATGGAGTCACAGCTGCCTTCAGGCACATCCACCTGCTCTGGCGTGGTGTCCTCCATGGGCTGCAGGTGGATAACTGCTCCACCATGGACCTCCATGGGCTGCAGGGGGACAGCCTGCCTCACTATGGTCTTCACCATGGGCTGCAGGGGAATCTCTGCTCCGGTGCCTGGAGCACCTCCTCCCCCTCCTTCTTCACTGACCTTGGTGTCTGCAGGGCTGTTTCTCTCACATATTCTCAATCCTTTCTCCCAGATCCTGTTGCACAGCAGTTTTTACCATTTCTTAAATATGTTATTGCAGAGGTGCTACCAACATCACTGATGGGCTCACCTTCGGCCAGCAGCGGGTCCATCTTGGAGCCAGCTGGATCTGGCTCTGTCCAACATGGGGGAAGCTTCTGGCATCTTCTCACAGAAGCCACCCCTGTAGCCCCCTCTGTTACCAAAACCTTGCCGCGTAAACTCAATACTTTATCAATGGTGTCTGAGGATGTCTCTGGTTTCCAGGTACCCAACTGTACTTCAAAGATGCCAGCTGTACTTCTCAAGGATGCTTCTGGTTCACAGGCCTAGTTTGTAGGCTCACAGTCCCCAGGCTGGCAGGCATTTTCTCTGTCAATATTTTTCAGCAGACATTTTCTTCTGTTCAGTAATTTTCCTTTCTAACCAGGTTGCCTTTATGTCTGCTTACATCAACTGTTACCATAAAAAGTAAAAGTGAAGAAGTTAGGGAACCCCCAGATATTCCTACACAGCAGTTCTAATAAAAGCAGAAAATCTTTAGTTTATGAGAATATTTTTTTCTTTTTAAAATGGAGCAGAATAGGAAAGGTTGAAGAGGAAATTTTCTGTGTATGTAAGCATCCTTTAGCTGTAGCTGATGTAGTCCTTGAAGAAACATGTAAGAAATTGATGATGATGGAAATTAAGTGTCTTTTTCTGAAAATGCTGACAGGTGACCTGTCCATCAAAAGGACATAAACTGAGAGAGCACTATTTCTGACCGTGAGCTCTGAAGTGGGCAACAAGGAATATTGACAGCTCAGGGGTGGTTTAGCATGGTCACCCAACAAAAAAATTATATATTATGTGTGGTGGAAAAGATTTCTTCACCCTCCTTTTTATTAATCTTAGATGTCTTTTGGCACTTTGCTGTTTGTAGCCCTGAGGACAGCATATCAGTTTTCAAACCATCAACACTAATGCAGCATTTAAAAAGAAAATCAGAGTTGGTGGGGAAAAGATAAATAATACTCAGTATAATTTACTGTATTATTCATCATGCTATCAAACATTAACAATATCTATCTTTCTGATTTTGACAATTTTTCCTGTGTGCAAAAGACAAGTCATACATTCTGCAAGCTCTAGATTATGAAAAATAATCATTCTGGACAATCTGCTCTTTTTGCCTTTCCTGAAGCGCAATAAGAATGTTAGAAACTGGAGGACCTGAGAGCAATGCTACATCCAAAACTGCACCCTCAGAGACTTAATGGCAGAGAAAGACAGAAAGAGTAACAGAAAGCTAGTAAAATTTTTGATCCTTTGAAGTCAAAGAAAGTTTTATCATTCAACTGACTGCACCTAAATCCAGAAATTCAGTTTCTAGAAATTTATATTTGAATGAAAACATAAAACCACCACTCTCTATCAATTTCCCTTGTTGCAGACAGGGAATTGGCAGTGTGTTCAGAATGGAAACATCTTTTTCTGTTTACTATTTTTCCTCTATTAAGCTATTATTTTGGTATTCTTTATACCTGACGTATCTGAACATGAAAACTGTAGACAAAAAATTGGTCACAACTGTAGACAAATAAAAAAATGAGACAGGAAAGCAGAGCAACCACTGATATGTCAGTTACTGATGGTGATGGTAGGGTAGGATCTGAATAACAGATGACACAGTGACCCACAGTGATGCAGGAGAGGTGACAGGCCAACATGATATCTAGAGGACACACTATGCAAAAACATTAGAAGAGAGAGCACTGACTATCCCACAGTATGTTTCTTCAAAGCCATCTGCACTATCTTTTAAGCTTCCTCTAATTATCTAATTAAATGTATTAATTGTGCACATATTGTGCTCTCCAAGGCAGATGTGTGCCTGCTTGCACTTACGTATTTATGTGTCACAAAATGACCTGAAACGATCTTTCTTTCTGTGAAACAATTTTGTTGGTATCTAGTTACTATCAAGAAGGGAGATAAACAGTAATAAATGGAAAGTTCAGGTGAGGTTAAATGATACTGTGATTTTGGTCAAGTAAAACATTATTGGGATTATCTGATATCAGGCTTTTGATTCAAAGAAAGATATTTTATACATGA
Source organism: Aptenodytes forsteri (assembly GCF_000699145.1). NCBI lineage: Eukaryota > Metazoa > Chordata > Aves > Sphenisciformes > Spheniscidae > Aptenodytes > Aptenodytes forsteri. The sequence goes on from NW_008795932.1 coordinate 3,597,762, forward strand.
AATGCTTAAAAGTAACATCTAACTATAGCTCAGGCACCAAACTGACAAATTTAAGGTGCTCTAAGTCTCCATTCATTTGTTGTTTAAAAGCAATATCTGCCTTCTCTTAGTGATCAAATTTCTGCTATTGAAATAAATGTGGTTTTGTGTCCCAGAAGTTGCCATTTCTTAAACTATCTCTGTAGACTAGAGACCTGGTCCTCTTTGGGTCCACACTCTCAGTGAAGTTACATCGTTTCCAAATTGACTGGTATTTAACTCCTCAAGTCTGTATGACACCAAAACTTTATCAACAGAAATGTAGTAGGATTCCCAACATACACATTTGCCATCAGAATAAATCCCTGAGCAACTTGGTCTAGTCCCATAGCTCACCCTTTGAACAGGAGGTTGGACTAGAAACTTCCTGAGATCCCGTCCAACCTAGATTATTTTATAGTCACATGGGTTTCTGTGTCCATGTTCAGACACCTTTTCTAAAGGATTTCAAATAAAATACCTGCAGAAGGAAGAAAAAAGTGTCCACAGATAACAGAGTAATTACTTATTTGTGTTATGGAAACTCAGATTCACATCATGTAACTATTCTATCTGGAAGGAGGATGTGTGTAACCATAGCCTTCTTCAAATAAAAGCTGTCTATGTTTACCTGGGACACACAACACAGAGGCCTATCTGGGAACAGGCTTACCCCATTTTTTCAAGGAATAATAACTTTGTATAGTTGACAGCACCCATATTCTGTATAAACAGTCTTTTTTGTGCTTGCAATAGAAGTGGCATCTGCAACACATGCAACAATGATCAAAAGTTTCCTTTGTGAGTATAAGCCTCTTCCCAAATTGTACCCATGAAGGGAGAAGGTTTTCTGGATAAGTTGTGATACTCTTTCTACTCTGCTACTGTCCCATTGTAGGTCTGTGCTGCTTTTGGCTGGGGTAGAGTTAATTTTCTTCACAGTAGCTAGTATGGGGCTGTGTTTTGGATTTGCACTGAAAACAGTGTCGATAACACAGGGATGTTTTCGTTA
>NW_008795932.1:3598886-3600858 GCF_000699145.1 Aptenodytes forsteri
TCCATACCATATAACATCATGCTCAGCAATTAAAAGCTGTGGGAAGAAGGAAGGGAGGACTTTCGGAGTTGTGGCGTCTGTCTTCCCAAGTCACCATTACACATGATGGAGCCCTGCTTTCCTGGGGATGGCTGAACACCTGCCTGCCGATGGGAAGTAGTGAATGAATTCCTTGCTTTGCTTTCCTTGCGTGTGTGGCTTTTGCTTTACCTATTAAACTGTCTTTATCTCAACCCACGAGTTTTCTCACTTTTACCTTTCCGATTCTCTCCCTCAGCCCACGGGGGTGGAGGGAGCGAGTGGCTGTGTGGGGTTTAGTTGCTTCCTGGGGTTAAACCATGACAAGGCCTCCATAGGAAGACCATTTACTTATTCTCCAATATTTGCATTGGAGAACAAGGGTATTACTTAACTATCCTATTTTTAAAGCAAACAAATTCTTTCTGTGTCCTTTGCAGACACATCTGCATAAAAAGGAGTCCAACTTAACTTCAGAAAAAACCCGAATACTGTACTAGTTAAAACATTAATTATAGCAGTTAGTCAGCCCATAATTTTCTTCCAAGACAACTTTTAGTGTTTTAAGCAAAGCAAACCCAGACATTTTAGACAATCATTCTAAGCTCTGGTGGAAGTAACAGTGTGAAGAGTATGAAGAGCTTACTGATCAGACTGCTAAGTCACAAGGTAAAGGTCTGATGGCTAACATTCACATTGAAAGTGGAAGTAACAGAGATCATTAAGGTGATCAAACAAAATGATGACCCAGGAAATAATTTAATAGAAAAATTGACTTAAGCCTCTTCTCTAGTTTCTAAAGCAGTAATCCAGGGACAGACATTGATTTGTGAGACTCTCTGAGTGGTCTATAGGTGCTTTCACTACTGAACTTTTATCTTTACCAGCCAGGTAAAGGGCTGTGCAGGCTGTAGAATAACTTATAAAATAATTTTAAAACTATTTTATCTCCTAGAAATCTATGTTTTTCATTTTCAAGTATTAATGCTTTTATTTAGCATAACACAAAGAGAATTTAATTTTGCTATATCCTTTTCTTAACTGATATAACTGAAGAAAGTAAACCTGAACTACTTGACAGAATTTCCCCTGTAGACAGCTTTTTCTTCTAGTGTATTCTGTAACACAATGCCTATTCTAAGACCAAATCCATCAAATGCTTTTTTTCTCCTCTGCTCTCAAAAACAAAAAACAAAGAAAAAAAAAATAAAACCCCCAGATCATTACATGTCCCCATGTTGCCTGTGCTCCATCCCAGAAAGCCGGTATGTAATGGACATCAGAATCTTTGAAAATGGTTATTTGCCATGAGTGCTTGACAGTTTGACCTTTCACTTCAAAATTACTTGTTGTCACTTTTTGCCATACACCCATGAATGTCACTCTCCACATTATTTCAGTCTCTTATTATGACTGGTGGGTGGTATACCTGTAAACAGCTTTCTGTACTCTAGGTTTCCATTAGATTCACTCTGAGGTATGGCTCATACATTTCTGAACCAATTATGGAGTTAGTGCTTTAAAGAAAAAAAAAATGCTCTCAGACTTTTCCCTCATTAGAATCTTAATTTAAGCTAAGTTTTGATAGCTCATATTCTTGGTACAAAATATTGCAGGGACCTGTGCCCTCTGCTCCCTAATTTAAATACGAAATTTCTTGGTAGTGATTGAAACTTTAATTGCCATTTGTGAGAAAATTCTTTCCAACAACAACATTATAAAGAGGTGTGAACATTATTTTCCCTTCATCTAACCATGTTCTGAGGTATTTGGTGTGAAGTCCTCTGTGCCTTCCTGGTTTAAATGCTACATGTTGAATTAAATGCTTGAATATTGTCCTGGTTTCGGCAGGGATAGAGTTAATTTCCTTCCTAGTAGCTGGTACAGTGCTGTGTTTTGGATTTAGGATGAGAACAAAGTTGATAACGCACCGATGTTTTAGTTGTTGATAGAT
>NW_008795932.1:3601152-3607249 GCF_000699145.1 Aptenodytes forsteri
AGTGAGCGAGCAGCTGCGTGGTGCTTAGTTGCCGACTGAGATTAAACCACGACAAATATACACTGAAGCAAGAACAGAAATATTCGAATTTGACCACTAGGATTAAGCAGCATTTTTGTTCTCTTTTGAATATTTTGCGTAACACAAAAATTGAAGCAGTATCTTCAGCCCACCATGGCAGTACCACTGAATAGCATAGGATAGCCAGTGCATCGATCTTTCTGATCTCCATTATAATAGGGGGAAATATTCCCGAGTTATCAACTTTAAGTCACTTGCAGCTGTCAGACGCTACGTGCCATATTATCAGTGCCTAGGTTAACACATAAACAGCATTTGATACTCAAGGTGATGGTTTTTCAGAGACATTTGGATTGTGCAGTCTAACCTCATTTACGCTGATATACTTGAAAAAATACTCACAGAATATTTGTTCATCCAGGTGACAACTCAGATGCGTGGGGATCCCAGCTGTGATATCGGAGTTGACTAACAAAGAAATGTGAAGGATAGAGATTAATAATTTTGACAAAGATACCCATGAATGATAAAGTGTTCTATGAAACCATAATTTTTCAGATTTCTTTTTTTTTTTAAATTCAAGCAGAAAAGTGCAAATTTGATATAAAAACTGGAACTCCTTTTAAAAAATGCTTTATAATTCCTGAGGAAAAACTGATACATTCAGCTTTCATTTAAAATTTTATATATTGATAAATACCATAAGTCATTGGGAATTAGGCAGTTTGAGACACATTCCAGAATAGACATTTAATCAATGGGGAGTTTCTTGAGAGCTGAGTTCTTTCATGGAACCAGCACTTGAAATCTAATGTGATGAGCAGATTTAAAAGGGGTGGTTCTGTAATAGGTGCATTTAGTACTCACCTTATTTTCTTGCTGGAAACATCAAAGATGTCCAACTATTTTACTCAGTCATGAGGGAATGATTCGAAAATGAACTTAAAGGTATTTCAATATCTACTCACAGCTACTTCCCCATGTAATGGTTTCATAGTCATCAGAAAGATAACAGAATATTTTAACAAATATTTTGTCACAATGTGTGGTGCTATAAAATTTTATAACACAGTATATGCCACATGATCATTTCTGTTACATACATCATGAAATACATGATATGCTCTGGATTAAAAGAACATTTTGCAGCAAATCCTTTTTAAACACTGCTTTTACAATGAGTTCACTTAAGGTCTTTTTCTTCACTCAGGATAATTCTTTTTTTTTTTTTTTTTTTTTTTTAAATTTCTGATTAGGGATGAAAATGTAGTTTCAAATGTGAGAAAGCCCCATGGAAAGGGATAGAAGGCAAGGGGAGAGCATTCGTTGAGTATAAGTGGCCATGTCCTCACAGGGGACTGTGCTGGGAAAACGTGTTCACAGGACAGAGGAAAGAGGATGGTTTGACTTTGAGGGCAATGTTTCTGAGGCGTATAGGAGACAAGGATGGGCATCTATGCTAGTACAGATCCTGACAGAAGAGAACCATCTATTAATCTATGTTCTGGTCTCCGCAATGGCCCAGGTCCAAATCGACATGCATGAAATTGTAAATTCATGGAAAGAACTAAAGATTGCAGTATAAGGACTCCAGGAGGCTACACAGTTATGGTAAGGCTGAGTCTGGATGAAAGTGCAGGCTATTGTCTCTCAGTGTACAGAGCAGGATCAAGATCTGGTCTCTGGCCCTGAGACCCAATTGCATAGCATAGGTCAAAGACAAGATAAACCCTGTTTTCCCCGGAACAGCTTCATCCACCTCCTGGCAGCAGTTGCTTTCCAAGCTCCCTCCTAACTGTGCCCAGGAATGGTTTGGGAGAATGCAAGAATCTGGTCTGGATGCCGGAGGGACCAAAACAGCAAGGCAAATCACAGAGCACACCTTCTCATGGAGCTGCATCTTCTTTGTCTAGCGCATCTGCATTGTTCTTTTATTGAGGCACAAAGTATCCACACTATACATTTTTTTCGCATTTTGGTGAATAGCTCAGCTCCTCATTTCTACAGGTAATGTAAAGTTGACATGATATTACTACAGCCTCCAATCAAGTGGTTGAGAAGAATTGAGTTCCTTATGCATATGGAGATTGTCTATTCCCAGTACAGGTCACACTGACCTGCATTGTTTTGCAAACTCTTTGATGCTTTGCAATTAAAAAATACAGAAAAGAAAGGGGACAGAAATATCTAGCTACTTGCAGTGATTCAGCAGTGATGTGGAAAGTCTTCTATAACAATAGCTATAACTGTTCATATATATCTATATATAACAATAACAGTTCATATAATATGTTGCCAAGAAAATTATTCACTCCTATATGTTGAAAGTATATTTGCTGGATTACATGTACTCAAAATATTACCTTCTTTTTCAGGACCTTCTCTTTGCTATAGTTTTTCCATATCATTTTGCCTCTGTTTTACTTACTTTTTCCTTCCTATTTTCCCTATGTTCCAGAATAATGTTGGCTGTCTTTGTCCTCTCTAGGTTTCCATTTTCAGAGCCTTGCCTACATAGGTCACAAACTCAGACACATAATCCTCTGCTATCTGAACAAGGTCAAAATTAAACAACATAAATTTCCTCTGATTAGAATTAGTTTCCTTTGCTTCAGACCAGTCCTCTTGAGGGCAATCAAAACTGCTAAAAAGAATTGCTGCAAAATTAACAGTATAGAGAAGGGATTTTTTTTTTTTTTAAATCACCAGAGTCTTTATTTGAAACTCCCCACTGCCTTCTATCAACCTCTGCATCCTTCTCCTGAATTTAGAGCATCTGCAAAGAATCGGTTATGAACTCAATTTCTTTAATTCACCAATACCCAGGGGGTTGACTTAGTTCTATTCATGTTAAATAGTTATTTCCTCTACCCAAGGAAATCAGTGAGACTGATTTCACTCTTGGAGTGAAAATTGTGTGCAAGGGCATTAGAATGTGATCCCCTTAGAAGTGCTTAATCCCAAATTCCTTCCCTAAATCAAGAACAACAATTTCAAAACATTCCCCAATGCTACCATTTTCCTAAGACCGATCTTCTGATCCCTTTTGACCAAATAACATGCAGGGCTCTAAACAAGCAGATGACTTGACGGTAAGAGGGACACTGCTGTGGCGTGCTATAGCATCACTGTGTTTGCTGCCTTCTTTCAGCCTCTGCATTTTCTCTTGTTGTTATCTCCCACTGCGTTATATTTTGTCTTTAAACATTATTACGCTAATCCTGCTATTTACATGCTGGTACAGGTATGTGGAGTCCTGTTGAATCCAATGAGACCACATCTCATGTTTACTAGAAGGGATTTTGATTAAAAACTATATGGGACAACCATGAGGGAGTAATCCTGGTCCCAGTGATAGTGGAAAAAAAAAAGTGATGGGAATTTAACCATTGAATTTCAGGGAGCCTAAGACTTTTCTTACTAGGTAAACACGTAAGATAATCTCAGGACTGCATACAGACATGCATATGCACCAATATATGTTGGAGGCCACCCAGCTGGAAAGCAGCTTGGCAGAAAAGGACCTGGTGGTCCTGGTGGACACCAAGTTGAACGTGAGCCAGCAATGTGCCCTTGCTACAAAGAATGTGAATGCTGCATTAGACAAAGTATTGTCAGCAGGTTAAGGGAGGTGATCTTTCCCCTTTATTCAGTGCTGGTGAGGCCACACCTGGAGTGCTGGGTCCAGTGCTGGGCTCCTCAGTACAACAGAGATATGGACATAGTGGAGAGAGTCCAGCAAAGGGCCACGAAGGTGATGAAGGGTCTGGAGCAGCTGACATATGAGGAAAGGCTGAGAGAGCTGGGACTGTTCAGCCTGGAGAAGAGAATGCTCGGGGGATCTTATTTATGTGTATAAATACCTGAAGAGAGAGTGCAAAAAGGACAGAGTCAGGCTCTTTTCAGTGGTGTCCCTGTGCCAGGACCACAGGCAATGGGCACAAACTGAAACACAGGAGGTTCCCTCTGAACATCAGGAAACGCTTTTTTACTGTGTGACCGAGCACTGGCATAGGTTGACCAGAGAGGTTGTGGAGTCTCCCTCATTTGAGATATTTAAAAGCCATCTAGACACAGTTCTGGGCAACTGGCTCTAGGTGGTCATGCTTGAGCAGGGTGGTCAGACAAGAAAACCTCCAGAGGTCCTTTCAAACCACAACCATTCTGTGATTCTGTGAAATCTTTGCAGATCCTTGCTGTGTAGGATAGATTTTGTGGCTGGAACTTGTTGAAAAATATGTTCAGAGTAGTAAGTGGTGTACTACAGTGAAACAGAGCTGGCAGCAGCAGTGTCTGAGTAACTACAGGAAGACTGGACATGTAAGGATGCTTGTGAGATACGCATCACAAAAATACCAGAAAAGTTAAGGCTTTAAATCTTGCATTCCTTGTTTCATCCCTGCTTAAAGGAATTGTTTACCATTTTAATGTAAAAGGTTTTGCTACACTGCCATTTGACAGGTTAGCTCATATTTTTGAGTTGTCTTCCACCTTGAATTCTACTGAGTGAAATTTGTTTTGATGTTCCCTTATTTACTTCACTAATGAAAGAAGGAAGGAAGGAAGGAAGGAAGGAAGGAAGGAAGGAAGGGGTGGTCAGACAAGAAAACCTCCAGAGGTCCTTTCAAACCACAACCATTCTGTGATTCTGTGAAATCTTTGCAGATCCTTGCTGTGTAGGATAGATTTGGTGGCTGGAACTTGTTGAAAAATATGTTCAGAGTAGTAAGTGGTGTACTACAGTGAAACAGAGCTGGCAGCAGCAGTGTCTGAGTAACTACAGGAAGACTGGACATGTAAGGATGCTTGTGAGATACGCATCACAAAAATACCAGAAAAGTTAAGGCTTTAAATCTTGCATTCCTTGTTTCATCCCTGCTTAAAGGAATTGTTTACCATTTTAATGTAAAAGGTTTTGCTACACTGCCATTTGACAGGTTAGCTCATATTTTTGAGTTGTCTTCCACCTTGAATTCTACTGAGTGAAATTTGTTTTGATGTTCCCTTATTTACTTCACTAATGAAAGAAGGAAGGAAGGAAGGAAGGAAGGAAGGAAGGAAGGAAGGAAGGAAGGAAGGAAGGAAGGAAGGAAGGAAGGAAGGAAGGAAGGAAGGAAGGAAGGAAGGAAGGAAGGAAGGAAGGAATGTAAATGCACAAAGCCATGTTCATTTCATCATGAGAAGGAAAAAATAAAACTAAAACCCAAAAAATTTTGTTAAAAATCTCAATGAAATGGAAGTTCCTTTCTTGAAAATCCTCCATGTCTTTGACTTCTGTAAAGTCAATAGTAAGTTTTGTTTTATTCTTTCCTCTTAAAGACTAATTTGCAAATCCTTCAGGCTGGAAGCTGGGAGAACCCATTTGATGTCTAAAGCAGGTTCTGGATAAGCCACAGATTCTTGGGCAGCAGCTTTCCCTTCCTCACTGGAAATGCTATGACATAAAGGTTTTGACTATGGCTTCCAATTTTTCTGAAGGGAAATGTTTGATATATTTCACAAAATGTAGAAGTATTTTTAGATCAGAGACCTCCATCATGGCAGCTGCCAGCACCTTTTGACAAAAAAATTGATAAAATTTTGACATTCTGACACCTAGGCAGAGGGTGAGCCAGTTGCAGTATCCAAACACAGTTTTGAGCTGATGTGACACTTGGGGTTAAGGGAATCAACAAAGATTTGTGAGTTGATTCATGTTCACTGAAAATATGACTGTGCCAAAGACCTGTTGACACAAAAAGACCTTTTCTACCCCCAGTTTCAAAGCACTGTTTTCTTTCCTGATTTTACTAGCTGAAAACAAAAGGTTAGTGCGTTATCCTGTACTTCTTTAAGCAGCAAGACCAGAATGTTCAGTAGATATGTTTAATGTTAAAGGAAAATACATTTTGCCAGACTGACAGCCCAAGAGAGGCAAGGCTGATGCAGCTCCATGTACCCAGGTCCAACCAGTAGCGAGGCTGAGCACGTATTCACAGTAGACACATGCACGCAGAGCACACCTATACATAGAATCATAGAATCATTAAGGTTGGAAAAGACCTCTAAGATCATCGAGTCCAACCGTCAACCCAAC
>NW_008795932.1:3607502-3615482 GCF_000699145.1 Aptenodytes forsteri
TGAACACAGTATTCGAGGTGCGGCCTCACCAGTGCCGAGTACAGGGGCACGATCACTTCCCTACTCCTGCTGGCCACACGATTTCTGATACAGGCCAGGATGCCATTGGCCTTCATGTATATACACATATATGTATATACATAGACAGCACCAAAGGCCTCATCCTGCTCTCCTCTCTGACTAAGCATGGTAGAGATGCACTAGTGAGAATTGATAGATCTATATCTGTACAAGCTGGATCCCTCCAGCAACTGGGCTCAGACACTGAGTCTGACCAGCAGCTGCCCCTGGATCCCAGTCTCTCCAGTTGGTGGCACCTGGACGTACAAGTCCCTAAGGCCACAACCCCACTCCAGTTGCTGGTGCAGACCATCACACACACACACACAGACACAGACACACACACAGATGTCTGGGACTCCCCTGGTCCCCTATAGTCATCCCCACTGTGGTTTCACCCTTAGAGTCACCCCTGGCTCCCAGACCACATCACCTACTCGCTTGCTACTCCAGCTTGATTTTCGCTGGTGCTTCACAGATTTTAGCACATGCTAACTTACAATTGCATTTCATAACATGCTAAATGTTAAATGTTAGGTCCCAGACCCACCACAGGAACCTTCAGGGAGGGGGGCCAGACAGAGTGTCCCTTCCTCTGAGTCCCCAGATTGTGTTCCCACCTGCCACTGTGCCCCTTTGCTCCTCTGGGCTGGTGCAGATGGCCCTTTGATGGCCTGATTGGGATGGGTCTGGGAGCAGCCAGGGCAGGGTATTATTTGAGGTCCCCCTCCTGCCATTGTCTTTCTGTGCTCCTTTGTGGGCCTTTTATCACACAGTGATAGACCTATATGGTCTTTTATCACATAACCTAACACTTAACATTTAGCAAGTTACAAAATACAACTATAAATTAACATGTATTAAAATCTGTGAATATGGGCTAATTCCTATTAATTTAAATATCCAAGAAGGTTAATGTTTTGCCACTTACAGAAATATCATTGTACCAGGCATTGGCAGTGGGGGCTGCAGGGCGGCCTCTGTGAGGCCCCTTCTTGAGGCGGGGGTAGGTGTTGTTTTAATTGTTTTCTTTGTTTCTCACTATCTGGATCTACTTTAATTGGCAATAAATTAAATTAATTTTCCCTGGGTAGGTTCTCTTTTGCCTGTGATGGTAACAGGTAAGGGACCTCCCTGTCCTTATCCTGAGCCACAAATATTTTCATCTTATTTTCTCCCCCATGCTGTTGCAGAGCAGGGAGTGAGCGAGTGGCTGGGGGAGATCTGATAGCTGACCAAAGTCAACTCACCATAGTCATCATCTCTAGTAAGACTTAGGAAAGGGAGTTCATTTGACAGCAATATGATACCATTAGGACTGACAATCATTTCCAGTGAGCACGATTATATTGGTCTATGAAGGTAACCTGCAAATCATCCTTAAGTCATAGGGAAAGAAAAAGAAAAAGATAAAACATATTCATTAATTATGATTTAGTCTCTTTATTTTTAAAGGTATATTTCTGTTAAAAATATTACCAAGCAAATATTGTTCTCCAATAGACTTTCCCCCTAAACCACACTCTGACTTCCTTTTGTCTTTTTTCCAAAAAGGACATTGGTCTCATTCTCCTGTTTCTCAATAAGAAAAACAAACAGGGAAACAGACAGACACCAAAAATCCATTTCTGGTAAAAAAGTCTGTTATTTTCCTTCAGAAGTCTTTTCAGAAATGCTTTGTTGTATGAAATAATTTGCAAAGTAGTGAGAGATCATGTAATTAGAAAGTGTGCAATGAGTTTTACACACACAAGGCATCTTCAGGTTAGCATGAAATCTTCAAGTATTTTTGACTAGACTCTTTCCTCTTTTTCATCACCTCTCCCTCTCCTCCCCCCCAAACAAGTAGATCATCTCTAAAATTATTGTTGTGTCAACTAAAGACAGGTGTGTTTTCTTTTTTTTAGCTGGGAAGTATTTAAAAGCTGATTAAAATAATCCTTCTTGTCCGGCATCTGCAATAATTTCCAAAGTTTTGATATGAATAATATATATAGATCTGCGGTCTCTGTTCTTTATATTCTAGATCTCATCATGGCTGATGTGATCTCATCATCTATACCATATCTATAAGACTGTCACACAGACATATGATTTTTAAAGTGGGGGTGGGGAGCGTGCAGGAAGAGAGGTTTATAACAGGTAGTGACATCCTAATATTAAAAAAGTCATAGAATGTTTTCTTTTATAGCTGTAATTTAACTTTTTTTTTATATGGGCCATTTTTCCCCTGCTATTTATAGCATGTTTTTCCTTTGCAAACAGACTTAGACAGGCTTTACTTAAGGAAATTTGACAGCCTAAGATATGCCAGAGGCAGGCATCACTATTAGAAAGAGCATCATTTTGGAAATTTGAATATATTAGACAAGCCAGAGTAGGCATAAAAGCAAATATGCAAAGCTGGAGTGGGGAGAGAGGGCCGGGATACAGTGTGGGAGATGGCCTTAGAAACATTAGGGGGAGGGAAGAGCAGGACACTCTCACAGCTATGTGCTAGCTCATCTTCTCTCCCATTAATCATTAACACCCTGGTGTGAGTCTCACAATCAGACTGCTGTTGTCTTGTCTTCAGATCCTGTACAGTCTCCTGTCTTTCTATTATTACTTACCCTTTTTTCAGCTCACACTTTCCTTCCAGCATGTTTTGTGAGTCACAGATGTGACGGCAACAGCAGCTGGATGTGAGGAGTGAGAGCTGGGCAGAGGAGCTATAAAAATCATGTCTTTATCTCAAGAAATTAGTTTGACTCAAGAAATTAAGAACGCACAAGATGACTGTAAACAAAATGTAGGACTTGGCAGATGTCGTAGCTGCACTCATTCAGCTTGCTGCCTGTTGGGACAGAAAGGGCGGCTCAGAAACAGTAAGAAACAGTGATGGTCCAGTTCTCCTTAAGGAAGAGGACCCCTCCAGTTGCTGTATTTGCATCCCCACTTCTTCTGCCACTATCTTTCAGCACATCCCATTCTTCCAGCCCCAGTTTCAGATGTTACCCTTTTCCACAGCTGGCACATAAGAAAAATTCAGCACTAAAAGTAACTGCATAACCTTATTGAAGCTCTGGTTTTGTTTTGTTTTGTTTTCCCATCATTCACTCCCTAAAAGCCAGTTGGCTATGTATATACAAATAAATTAAAGTAAAAAGTAGTATTCTTATCCAATAAATATTCTCCAAGCCAGCTGGATGATTTGTATTGGCTAAGTATGTTCCACATTCTTGATAGAATATATATTAAAAAAGGTAAAAAAAATAAAATAAATGCCAGGCAGTACTTAACCTTGTATTACTTTTCAATTATCTAAGGCTAGAGTGTGATTAACTATGAGAAACACAATAAGTTGTGAGGTTTTTTTAAAGTAGATGCATTTTTGATCTCCACCAAACACAGCTCTTCATTATGCAAATAAGCACTGTGGGTCTTTGTTGTTGTTTTGTGTTTGTTTATATTCCAGCTAAATTAAAGAATATTTTGGCAGGAGCTTCATGTCTTCTAGCAGTCATATGCTCATGATTAATCATGTGTAATGGCCAAACTGCGTGTGGGATGAAGTAATTTCATACCATTCACTACCCATTATTTAAGAACACTTTGACACACTGCCTTATCTGTCCCATCAGAGACCCCAGGGTGAGAGAGAGAAAGTTCGTTCTGATATGTGTTCTAAGAACTGGTGGAAATCACTGGCAAATAGAGCAGGACCACAGAAATAAAACATTAGCAGAGAAGCTTGCATTTCCTCTTCATTACAAGCAATGGGGACTGATGAAGCTATATCAGTAAAACATCTGGTTTTGAACAAATTAACATTCCTTCTTTTATGGCATTGTGAAGGACTCCCCTCCTGTGCCAACCAGGTGGAGGATTCAGGTTTATCAGTTGGTTTCACTGCTGGAAGGATGTTTAGCCTAAAAACCTGAGGTCCTTTGCAATCTCCACAAGGCTCTGATCTCCAGGCACAGCCCCACAGCCTGCAGTCCTCACAACCGACTGCCTCACACAGTTGCCTCGGTGTCACGCAGATACACAAATTTTAGGTTCCCATATGGCCCTGTCATCCAACAGGGAATTATAACCCTTCCAATCTTGTGGTCAAATACCTTTCTTGCCCTGCCTCCCCCACCATCTCACAACCCTCCTCTTTGCTGGGCATGTTAAATAGTACCAGGTAAAGGGATACAGGTTCTTGCCATTTCACCCCTACACAGGTTATGGCTTTGTTTCCTCCTTGGGTAGGTCCCACTTCATGATGTTTGGGTCCACACATTTCACCAGGGGAGTGATCTGGCATACAGAGAAAAGGGATGGGACAAGATGACACAGCACACACACAAAGGAGTGGTAACAGGGGGATGCAAGTGAAAAGAAAAAAGAAAAAAGGGGACATGTAGTCGGGTTAGCACTCAGGACACCTATCAGAATAATGTACATGTGCCCGTTTCCAGCTATTTCAGGGCTAGATGCTATTGAGTTATCAATAAATACACATTATCACTGTGAGGTGGTTCTTCAGAAAAAAAGGAAAGCAATTGGTGATGTGGGTGAGGTTTGCTTCGGCAGCATGCCGTGGAAAAGCTAATATAGCAGGCACCATGCATCCTGGTAGGCCTGAAGGAGATGGCCAGGTAGGACTTCACTCAGCTTCCCACTTCAGCTTAAGAAGGGATAGGAGAAAGGGAGTAAATAATCATTAGCTCTGATGTAGCCAACTAACTTTTACTTGATAATAAGAGCATGAAGCCATCTGAGAAAGAGTTAACTTCACCAAGAGTCCCTTCCTTTGTTCAGTGATGAAGATAATGGTACCTTCCAGTCCTAAGTTACCAGGCAATCCATCTGAATAGACAGTGTATGTATGTATATCTATTTTTATTTATATATACACACACATGTATATATACATATATACATATATTTTAAACTGTAGTTGGAGAAGGCAGGAATAATTTTCCCAGGAAATATTTATTAACTTCATGTGTATATTCCATGAAATTAATTTGTTGACTTCATGGGTGTGTCCCAAAGATTAAGCGTGGGAACATGTGTTCCTTATTTTCACCACTACAAACTTTGAACAAAAAGTTTGCTTGATTGCTGGCTAGATTTTTGTGTCAAATCCTAAATGAACTATTAACTTCTCAGCCTTCACAGGAGTTGCTGGAATCCATGGGATCCAGTTTGCCACCCACAGATCATGAGTAATTTGTATCAAAAAGGAACATATTTAAGAAGAGCTTGAGTGGAACTAACAGTGATGTGTCTGGCATTTTGTAATCCTGCCATTGGCTAAACCCTCTGACAATGTATCACAAGTTTAATCACATTAAAGCAGAAAGCAGAAAATGTCAGAAAATACTGAGATGGCTTAGCTGATGAATGGCAGACAGTTGGGAAAAAGGAGAGGGGATTTGACTTTTCAGTTATTTGCCATCATTGTATGAACAAGAGATTCTCAGAAAATTTGCCCTCATCACCTGCAATAAACCAAATGTATGGAGAACGAGTTCTGCAGATAAAACAGATATCAGGATGGGGAATCTGATCATTCATTTTCCTGCTTCACACAAACTGACTTCTGAGAAGCCAAACTAAGTGCAAAGGCAACACTTATTATAAAGAAACACCCAAGTTTCAAATTTCTTGAGGAAGAATTATATTTCCTTCACTTCTTCTGCCCACATTATGTCTCACGCAGAATAAAAAAGGAATTAAGAGTGAAAGAAACTCAGAAGGACTCCACACACATTCTTGTAAATGAATGCATTTTGGAAATGCCTACTTTTTGATTCAACTCAATACAGTTGAAAGTCAACACAATAAATGCTTTCCAGAGTGTACTTACAGCTGCCTTCCATGTGCTGCCGGGTAATTGCTGCTAGGGTTGACAGCAGCAAAATTGTTGCACTCAATCAAACCCAGCTGGTATCTTCTCTCCAGTTGTCTCTGGTGTTGCATGCTCCCTCACCATGATGTTTTGAAGAACCTGTTAATGCCACATAAAACAGGTGTTGCACTTATGACCGGCACTGAAATATAATAGGGGAGGTGGACCTGTTTAAAAGGTATAGCAGTTTCAGGGAGCAATTATTAATGGTGAAGTTCTGTGGGGACCCAATGCTGACATCCTATTATTTCTGGTAAAAATTGTCAATGATGCAATGTTTGATAAATGTGTAAGACCAAGATGGATCACTTGGCATAAGAGTGAAGCCATACAACATGTTGCAGAATACTTGCAAATTTGCAAGCTGATGAACAAGATCTTGGAATGAAGTATTAGAAATAACTTATAAATTTTGGAAGTAGCTAGCTGAATAAAGATTTCAAACTGTTGTTGTACCAAAGGGGACTGACTTGAACCTGGAATACATTAACTGAAAAACATCAAGTAGGAGTAGAGAAATAGTAGTGAGATCATTCTGGAATTGATTTAATGTCTACATACGAAAAAAATGGCCAATCACAAAAGGCTTAAAAATAACTGTGAAATTTCATTGATGTTTAGGAAACTTGAGTTATAGGCAAATACTTCCAAAGACTGATCTCTACACTTCACCCATGAACAGACTACAATGAAGTGAACATTTATAAAGTGAAATAAATGGGTGGGTGGATGAGCTGGAATCTGAAATTACATGGGCAAGACACTTTCTTTTTACAAGGGAAATGATTATGCTAGGGCAAGGAGGATTTCCCTGACTTGAAGTCTTTAAATCAAGATTAGATATTTTTTTCCCATTTTAAACATGTATTTTTTTTTAAATAGACATTATAGACTCAGTGGAGAAATTACTATTTCATATCATCTGTGTTATACAAAGACGAAAATGGAGGGTCACAGCAGTTCATTCTTGACTTAATATATAGACCTGTATGAAATTAGGGGCCAGTCAGTAGCTGGACTTTGGCCAGCTGATGCAATTCTGTTCAGCGTCAGTGACCCAGACTCCTGCTGCTCACTGACGAGCTGGTTACACTAACTTGCCCTTTTGAAACTGCGGTTCTCAGCAATTCCTCATTTCTATCACCTGAATAAAAACTGTGCTTGAGACAGCAGAATAGATGCAAGGAAAGCTTTTTTATGTTTTTTGAACGCTGTGGGAGGAGACTGCAGAGCTTCCCACACCACC
Source organism: Aptenodytes forsteri (assembly GCF_000699145.1). NCBI lineage: Eukaryota > Metazoa > Chordata > Aves > Sphenisciformes > Spheniscidae > Aptenodytes > Aptenodytes forsteri. The sequence continues at coordinate 3,614,696 of NW_008795932.1, forward strand.
ATCATGGCAAAACTGTTTTGCACAGTCATTTTATAACAATGATAAATTTACTTGTGGTAATTATTAATTGCTATCCTTAGACTATATCTAGTCCCCATGGCCAGGTGAGCACCCTAATCCCAGATCTGAGTGCATGCTCCAGCCACTTTTTTTCTTCCAAACACAACATCCACAAAAATCCTCTGTGCCTTGGTTTCCATTGGGAAGGAAACCCACATACATGTCTCATACAGGAGACTGGCACACACCAGTAGTGTGCACAGACCTGCTTTTACTTTCTGTTCCTCCTTTTTTGCATCATCATGTACAATAAATGGGGAACAGGAGTCCAGAAAAAAAATGTAGAATCAGGTCATTCTGGATTCAGTCCTGACCAGATGAATCATTATCATCATCATCATCATAGAATGGTTTGGGTTGGAAGGGACCTTAAAGATCATCTAGTTCCAACCCCCCTTCTATGGGCAGAGAAACCTTGCACTAAATCAGGTTCCTCAAAACCCCATCCAACCTGGCCTTGAACACTACCAGGGATGGGGCATCCACAGTTTCTCTGGGCAACCTGTTCCAGTGCCTCACCACCCTCACAGTGAAGAATTTCTTCCTTATATCTAATCTAAATCTACCCTCTTTCAGTTTAAAGCCCTTACCCCTTCTTCTATCACTACATGCCCTTGTAAAAAGTCCCTCTCCAGCTTTCTTGTAGGCACCCTTCAGGTACTGGAAGGCTGCTATAAGGTCTCCCCGGAGCCTTCTCTTCTCCAGGCTGAACAACCCCAACTCTCTC
>NW_008795932.1:3615511-3619070 GCF_000699145.1 Aptenodytes forsteri
CCCCTCCTCTGGCCCCGCTCCAACACGTCCATGTCTTTATTGTGCTGAGGGTTCCAGAGCTGGACACAGTCCTCCAGGGGGGGGTCTCACCAGTTCAGAGTAGAGGGGCAGAATCACCTCCCTTGACCTGCTGGCCACGCTTCTTTGGATGAAGCCTAGGATACGGTTGGCTTTCTGGGCTGCAAGTTCACATTGCCAGGTCATATTGAGCTTCTCATCAACCAACACCCCCAAGTCCTTCTCCTCAGGGCTGCTCTCAATCCGTTCTCCACCCAGTCTGTACTTATTCTTGGGATTGCCCCGACCCAGGTGTAGGACCTTGCACTTGGCCTTGTTGAACTTCATGAGGTTCGCACGGGCCCACCTCTCAAGCCTGTCAAGGTCCCTCTGGATGGGATCCCTTCCCTCCAGCATGTCAACCGCACCACACAGCTTGGTGTCATCTGCAAACTTGCTGAGGGTGCACTCGATCCCATTGTCTGTGTCGTCAACAAAGTGTTAAACAGCAGCAGTCCCAATACCGACCCCTGAGGAACGCCAGTCGTCCCTGATCTCCACTTGGACATTGAGCCGTTGACCGCAACTCTTTGGGTGTGACCATCCACTGAAATAGGTTTCCTTCCAAAAAGAAGAAAAAGAGCATATACTGGTGGTTGACACACCACACCAAGAATCAGCACTCAAACCGCAGCCTTGACACCATCTTTTGTCCCTGTGTCACTGCATCAACATGACTACAGCATTTAACCTTTTTGCTCCACTTCCATCTACTGAACCTTCCTCATAGGGTTTGTTTGTTTGTTTGTTTGTTTGTGAGGCAGCTTTATGTGTAAAAAATAGCAATGCAACGAACCTTGTCTCAAGCACACAATCCTGGAAAATCCGGTATTTGGATATTGGATTATCATTGATGTTCCTGTACCTAGTAGAGAAGGAAGAAAGACCTATGGAGAAGACCAAGCATCTTCTCGTCTCCATAAGGCACACAGACGAGCACTTAGCAGAAGGCCTGATTACTGCCTAGTAGAGAAAGCCTGGAGTGTCTGAAAGCATGAATAGGAGAGGGGATCTGGTTTTATTTCATCATGCAGTCCTGACTGAACACAGCTCTTTAGTTGTCCTGAACTGGAAAAGTAGGAAAAAGTTCTTTCCACTTCTCATGCTCAGTTAAAAAAGTGAAAATAAGAGGGAAAGAAAAACCCACCAAGGAAATAGCATCTAAAAATCCAAGTTTATAAAACATTCCATGACAACAAATCTCAGTAGAGTCTATACTGCCTCTGCTTACCCTGCACCATATTCTTCTTCCGTGGCTCAAAAAAAATTTGGGAAAACCAGTCTCTTCCTATCAAAGCTGGGATTTATTTTCCTCCAGTGCAAGGCCAGCAGCAGACTGCTGGATGAGTACCTGAGAAAGGAAGTTCCAGCTTACAGAAACTACTTATAATAAGCGCTTGAGTGATTCCTGGAATAGCAGAAAGCTGAGTGCATGAATGTTTTGGCACATATAAGAAGAGTAAGGCAGGATGTTAACCTCACACCTCCATCTATTTGAATTATATATATTGTACAATATCCAATTTGGCTACCCTCAGTCTCTCATTGAAGCTGCTGCTGCTGTTCACTCAGACAGCCATTCAGCACTAATGACACAGCTTTAAATCAGAGCCGACTCTTAAAAGTCAGCGTGCCTGCATCAGCATCTCTTTGGTAAATAGTTTTGAGGTGAATTTGGGTGTCAGAGCAGAGTGTTTCTTTGAGGTTACCGAAATGGAGCTTGTTCCTGCTGCTGCTACAGAATTTGTGCAGTATTTGTTACTAATTTTGAGGGAAAAAATCTAGATCTTAAGTATTTTCCTGAATTCTTAAAAAGAGACATTTGAAAAAACCCCAAGCAAACAAACAAACAAAAAACCAAACCCTGAAACCAGGAAAGGTTGGCTATGCTCAATTACTTGCATAACAAAGTTGTCTTAAAACAACCCCTCCTATCACAAAAGGGATCATATATTATACCTATAAGGGAAGAAAAAAGAAAAAAACCCCAAATAACAACAACAAAAAAACCTCACCCCACTTAATATTTTCATATTGTTTGAATTAAGAAATAATAATTGCTGCTAGGAACCTCCCTGAAATCAATAAAGTGATGCAAGGGGTCAGAAGCTGAACAACACATGAAAAGGATGGCAGCAAACTTTTTAGCAGGGCCTGTTGCCACAAGACAAGGGGGAATGGCTTTAAACTAAAGGGGGGTAGATTGAGACTAGATGTAAGGAAGAAATTTTTTATGTTGAGGGTGGTGAAGCACTGGGCCAGGTTGCTCAGAGAGGTGGTGGATGCCCCATCCCTGGAAACATTCCAGGTCAGGTTGGACGGGGCTCTGAGCAACCTGGTGTAGTTGAAGATGTCCCTGCCCACGGCAGGGGGGTTGGACTAGATGACCTTTGGAGGTCCCTTCCAACCCAAACTATTCTATGATTCTATAATTCTATAATTTGGCACAGAGACCGAGTATGTTGGGAATACTCAAGGTCACAAAGTTTTAAAATCACCATGAAGAGAAGATGTAGTTCATTACCTGACTGTTTTACAAATTCAGCCACCTGAATAAGGTTTCATCTGACAGCTGCTGCTCTCAACAGAAGTAGGAATTAATATGGAAAGCACCTGTTACAACATTGTTGCCTTATGCAGCATCAATGGAGAATCTAAAACTAAAGACTCAAATCTCTCCTGTCTAATTTAGGACCTAAATATTTTGCTTTTCCATTATTGTGATTACTTTTGCCTTTTTTCCTAGGGAAACACAGTGGAAAAATACATTTATTAAATATGGCAAAATTCACCCTTTTCAAAGTAATAATGAGAGAATTTTATAGGTAATGAAATAAAAATGTCCTTCACACCATTTGAAGGTATAAAAGCTAATAAATGGTAAGGAATAAGTCTGTGTTTCCTGAGTCTTGGCCCCGTGCTTTGACCACATGAGCAAACAGCTCTGAGATGAAATTCTAAAGCCATGAGGAATAATATTACATGAGGTTCATAAAAGTGTCCAAATAATGAAACAATGTGAATGGTCCTACAAATTTCCTTATGGAAAATGCTCAGTAATATGAATTCCTTCTGAAAAGACAGTTCATTATTAGGTGGACAACAAGATGCATCCAGGGATATATAGGACTGTCACTCTTCATTTTCCATATGCTGCCTGAAGATTAGGACGGTGAATACATTATGCAGAAAGATAAAAAGGTATACAGAAAAACTATGAGCCAAAGATTAAACTGGTATAAACCAATGCAAATCTTTTGGAACCAGAAGTTTAAAACTGACTACCTCTTGCTGTAGATATATATTCATTCTGAATTTAATCTTCTTCTTACACGCACTTTTAGTTCCATATCTGTAGGCATCTCATGAGCAATATGATGTGTAATTTATTAGAACAGACAAGACCTGATCCAAATATTTGCAGTAAATAACCAGATAAGTTATTCATTGGGAGCAGGTTACAGATATTTCAATTTCTTCCTGTAAAGAATTCATGTTGATG
>NW_008795932.1:3619750-3623549 GCF_000699145.1 Aptenodytes forsteri
AGGGGGCAGCGATCGTTGCTCGGGGACTGGCTGGGCATCAGTCAGTGGGCGGTGAGGAATCGCACTGTGCATCACTTGTTTTGTATATTCTTTTATCATTCTTCTTATTATTTTCTCTTCCTTTGCTGTCCTGTTAGACTGTCTTTATCTCAACCCATGGGTTTTACTTTTTTTTTTCCCTGATTCTCTCCCCCATCCCACCGGGGGCGGGGAGGTTGAGCAAGCGGCTGCGTGGGACTTAGTTGCCGATGGGGGTTAAACCATGACAAAAAGATATCTAGAAGTCATAGAAACTATTTTCCTTACATATATTTTAATTTATAACCGACAAAATGCAAACACATTACTGAGCATTTTTGATCTCTATATTAAATGGAACCTTTATATTTTAATATTCTTAGGTAATGTTGGTTTTTAATCTTCTCCAAAAGCATTTAATAACTATTTTAACCACATTTTCTGTATTTATGGAGATGATTTAGTTACTTTTCTTCCCTTGAATATAAGTTCTAGCAATTCAGTACTTATTTGTATCTCTATCTTACTATTCCTTCAGTATAATTTATTGGGGAAGCAAAACATGTTCCAGTGAAGCCATAAAGAGCTACAAAATAAAATGTAAGTGTACAAATGTTCTAGAAAAAGAGGTTTTTTTAATTTTCCTGGATTTTTTTTTCTGTTGGCCAGTATTATGAGGATAATTTGAATTTCTGTCTCTTGAACAAACATGTAGTGCAACCTCTTGAAGCAGGTTAGGCTTTTTACAAGTGACTAAAAGGTCATTGAACAGGTATATTTAAGGATTTTTATTACGCTCTCTTGCGCTGCTAAAAATTGCTGAACTTAGTGAAATCTATTTAGTCAGATTCAGCGTATTATTGTACTGGACTAATATTAAGCATTTTATCACCTCTAGATCATGCATAGCAAACAGCTGACTCTTTAGAATGCTACTTAAAATCATTAGAAAATCATAGAAAACAAGTAGATTTTTGTCCATCTGCCTAACTAAGGAGAGACCTACTGTCCCTACAGTATTCTGTATACAAATTTGTTCAACTTTTAATTAAAAACTTCCAGACAAAGAAAGGTCTGCAACCATTATAGGCAATAGTCCTGTGTTCCCACTGACAGAATATCTTGCTTAACATCCAACGTTAATGTCTCCTCCTGTATTTTTAGCCGTTGTTTCTTCTCCTGTCTGTGGTAGATACAGGAACTGATTTATTCCCCCTCTATTTCTCAGTGAAGTTTTTACTCACTGAAGATTTCTCCAATTTACTTTGACTTACTTAATTCTTTCCTTACAATGGATTATGAATTTCTGATCATTCTTGTTGTTCTTATTCCTTATTAGACCAGCCAGTTAACATTTTTCTTCAACTGTGATATCTCAATCTAGACAGAGGATGCTGGTTGCCATGTGGGACAGAAGACTTGCCTCATGTTTTTAAGATACGACGTCTGCTCATACACCTCCACATGGTTTTGCTTTTCTCTTATGATATAGTTGACTTCTTCTGGGATTCTGAATCATCATTAACACCTCACACTCACACACCCTGCCCCTTAAAAAAGGGTCTACGGCAAGGGTAGCAGTGTATATGATTTGTTACGTGATTTTTTCTGTTGGCTGTCCTTTTAAATTTGATTCAATTTTTTTCACACTCTTGCTGCTGTCTCCAGCACAGAAAAAACATGTCACTCTCTTACACTGTAGCTTTTTTTTAATTCTTCTTCAACATCCCTCTTTAAAAAAAAAACAAAAACAAAAACAAAAAGCATCGATACAGCATACTGGACTCCAGGATACAGCAGTCAGAACTAAATGTATCGTTAAACTATTTTTTTAAAATATAAGAAAATCAGAAAAATGAACATATCCAATAAATCACTATTTCAGTGTTTCACTGTTTTTATATTTCAAACATAATTTCAAGGAAAACAAATTTCTTGGGGAAAACTGAATTCCAACCTGTTTCTCAGAAATCTTTACAATCATATATAAATTTGGTTATGAAGTTCAGAAGAGAATCTGATACTCTGATGAGTTTAAACAGATCTCTCAACATCGCAGAAACTGGGAAGCAAGCACTTTCCACCTTGTCACTGCATGGAGTCACAAAGAGCTGCAAAAGCATTAGAATGACCTAGGGATATAAAAACACATGCAACAAGTTTATTATAAAGTAATCATGAATACATTCATATATTAGGCTGAATATTTTAGGTATATTTTTAGAGCACGATCAGCAATCTGGTATTCAAAGTCTCACTCCTGTTTTGAGATATGGTTCTGCCATTGTCATTGCCACCCACATATCCATGACTGTGTTTTTGTATTAAATTGCCATTTTTTTCCCCAGGGCAACTGCTGCATGAACACAGGACATGGAAGCATAGCTTAGCTCAAACTTGGGAACTTGTTGGCAGGAAAAAAAGCTACTCATATTTGAAGGGAAAACAATCCTAAATTTCTCATGTATGACAGATATAACTTTTTATAACTAATCTGATATGTACATCAGAATGCTTACATTAAATTATATTAAAATATTTTAATTTAAAACAGTTTAAGAGTCTTTTCTCCAAACTCTGAGTAGTTGCTTAAGGTGATATAGTCAAATATGGATTTTAACTCTTCTGCTGAGCAGCATCATTAAGCGACAATTTTAAGATCTCATTCATTGGTCAGTGACTTTCCTCAGAAATAGGTCAAATATTTCAGCATACAATGAAAGAGAATAAAAACCTTTACAGAGAAGCCATTGATTTACAACCCTACCTCTCTCTCTGTGTGAGTACACATACATCTGCCCATAGATATATATGGTATGTTTAAACATTACTATTCTTCTCTATTGCATGTGTAAATGATCTCATTAAATAATTTGCACTGAAAAGATTTGTGGCAGTGAGCTGTGGGATAATACAATGAAAGAGAATAAAAACCTTTACAGAGAAGCCATTGATTTACAACCCTACCTCTCTCTCTGTGTGAGTACACATACATCTGCCCATAGATATATATGGTATGTTTAAACATTACTATTCTTCTCTATTGCATGTGTAAATGATCTCATTAAATAATTTGCACTGAAAAGATTTGTGGCAGTGAGCTGTGGGATATAGGATGTTGCATTCATATAACGTATGTAAATATTGGAACATAATTTATTGGGTCTTTTTTATTCTTCCACAACAAAATAAAATGTCAAAACTTGAACCTTTCCACTCTTTAGACACCCCACCTCTCAAAATTGAAATCTTGACCCAAACAGTAGAGATTAAGAATTCACAATTTAGCTAACACTGTTGGTAATGATTTCAGAGATGGAGAACAGTCCAGCACCCATCACTATAGTTGGTTTGAAGAACTAACTAGTGTACAACCTTTTACAGGATGAGTAAGACAGTAAAGCCATCTTGTTGATCACTGCTTCTTAATATTTTTAGATAAAGAATATCACAAGCTCCACTGTAAAAAACAAGTAACGTTATGGACTGGATGGATCTTGTCAAAGAAGCTTATGAAGTCAGGGCTATAGTCACACTCCCTTCACAGGTATGGAAACACTTGACCTGATGGTGACCATGTCTGGTAGGTTAACCCTTGGCTGGCCACCAGGTGTCCACCAAGCCACTTTCTCATAGAATCATAGAATCATAGAATCATTAAGGTTGGAAAAGACCTCTAAGATCATCGAGTCCAACCGTCGACCCAACACCACCACCCACTAAACCATGTCCCTAAGTGCCTCATCTACTCGTCTTTTAAATACCTCCAGGGATGGGGACT
>NW_008795932.1:3625297-3631373 GCF_000699145.1 Aptenodytes forsteri
CGGCGTACAGGGACAGCCTGCTCCTGTGCCTTCAAGACTTCCTTCTCACTCTGCTGCTACACAGTGTATTTACTCTTTATTAAATATGTTACCACAGAGGCACCACCAGCATCACTGATGAGCGCGGCTTTGGCCAGTGGCGGGTCTGTCTTGGAGCCAGCTGGACCTGGCTTTTTCTGACATGGGGGCAGCTCCTGGTCTCTTCTTACAGAAGCCATCCCTGCAATCCCCCCACTACCAAAAACTTGCCATGTAAACCCAATACACCATGCCAAATGAAACAAGAAGCGATCCTTGCCAAACAGGTTTGTGAGTTGAGTCTGAGAGCAGTTATGACTGAGTGACCTTATATCTAACATAATGAACCCTAAGTTGTAATGCAAAGTCCTACTATCTCAAGTCAGCAAATAGCTCTGCAATGTGCTCCCGTCCACTGGAGAAGTGCTCGGTAGAGGCCCTGGATAGCTATCAAAGTGTGAAAAAGGTAACCATGCAGAACATATCTACATACTATAATGCATTATTTAGTAGAAATGGATACGAAAGTCACAAATAGCTGGAAAGAAAATAACTATGGATGAGAAACTGGGCTATAGCTCCCTGGTAATGTGACTGTGCTGTAGGAACAGTTTGAGTATCTCTTTGCACCACTGGATTGTGCAGAAGGTCCTGCTGGGATACTCTTAGAGCAGAGAAAGTAAATGGGACACAAAATAATTTTTTTCCATGCTCCAGAATTATATTCCATATGCAATGATCTGTTTTCAGTCCCATAGAGATGGCAGAGGTTTAGTCAGCCTTTGCTGTTATAAGAAGGGTGGGTTGAAATCTTCCCCATTCCTCACCCTTCTCAGTAAGATTGTACAGCAAGGGGTCCTCTTACCCCAGGTTTCTGTTTTCAAAAACAGCTACAAAAAGCAATTAGGAAAAATGGTAGGAAATCCCAAAAACAAACATGAAAATCTCTGTATTGGTTTGGCTTTTTTCACAAAGTAGTTTTCTTTCCTCTTCTTGAGTGTAATAAACTGACATTTGCTATTCTTGCTAGCACTGTTTGCACCAAAAAGGTATGCAGGATGTGTAATATAGATGAACTCTTAATCTCTTAAGCAACGTCACAGGTCAGCCTCTGAACTATATCAGGGTAGCTCCTTTCACAGCCCACAATTTATTCTGGTTTCAATCAGATGCACAACGTGGTCCTTATTTTGAATTTTTTCAGACTTTCAAATACTTTGTCTTTCAACCTTTATGATTCACTTATGCCTCTTTTTTATTCCACAGCTGATAAAAACCAGTGTCTACCATCAGATATGTGCACTCAGTATTCCTTCTATCTCATCTGCATTTGATATATGTATATGTGTGTGCGGGTAGTAGCAGGTTTACCTGCCTGAGACACTGAATCAGAAGTTGACACACACAGCAAGAACAATGTGATGTTTTCAGTTGTTATCATAAGTCAAACCTTAGATACAAGATTACTTCCCCTGGTTTCAATAATATGGATACACTTTCAATCCTCACACATGGGCTCAAAGTGAAGAAAAAAGATGTTGCATTTTACAAGATGTTTCATTTACACCATGCAGGCTCTCATTCCCATATTTTCACATGACTAGAATCTCCTTATCTCCCAGCTCAGTTTCAACAAGTGCTGTAGTTCTCATGTGAAGGCTTGGAAGCTAGGGCATATGAGACAACTCATGAAAAAGAAAGGGCTAAATTATCTCATGGAGTAATTACATGGCAATCGATGAAATCACACAAGAAGAAAGAAATCTTGCCCTCATGGGGCAGAGGGGGCACAGTCTGGGATGAAAGTAAGCCATGTGCAAGCCAGGCTTATGAAGCAGTTGCATTGCGCTTCAACTCTTTGAAGAGGTTTTGTGTTCATCAGTGGGTTAATTTCATCTGGAGAAACAAGCTCAATTTAATTTACTAGAAATGCTGTGCGAACCACTGATTTGCATGCTTAATTTTGCATTCCTAATTCTTTAAAATGTCAAACTTTCTTAAATGCTTGATAGAAAAACCTACCTTGAGGGTGGTTCAGCACACAGAGGACAGGTATGTTAACATCTCATTCCACTTAACATGGGAATGGTGTATGTTTGGGGTTTATATGACAAACATGACTTCTACTGACTTTCTGCTTAGACGGTGATCTGATCTAATGATGCTGAATGAAAGGTAACTCATGCAGAGAAAAATAGGAATTTACAGATATGGGGGGGAAAAAATGGTTTCATTATAAGAATGAAAACTAGAAACCATCCAATAACTTCATGAGACTGCTTATGCCTAGAGGACTTATCTCTGCTAACTTTATCCATCTAAAATTTCAGTGCCTTTATGGAGAGAACTACAGCCAGCTGAAGAGGCAGCTCTAGAGCACAATAGATCCCATGTTGAGATATACTTCTGATATGGGTGGGATATTTATGACCACTTAGAAGTTCCTCTTTTCTTATTCATTAGAGGATTACTGAAGTGACTGGGTAAATAACTTCCTTGTTCTATATATGCTGCTAAATAAGGATTGTTCTCTGGCTCTGAGGGAAATTTGCACTGACAAGTCATGTCTATACTGCATAGTATTTGGAACTGTGTCTCCTCTGGACCCCCTGATTGCCTCTTTGGAGTGATAAAGAAACATAATTTGTGTGTGTGTTTTTTTCTTTTTTTTCCAGTTCAAAGTATCATAAATAATGTGATGGCTGTATGGCAACCTCTCACAGAGGTGTTTTCACACCACAAATCTGAAAGTGTGTGTTACAGACCCTTGGGCATGGCAGATGGTAGTGTTTGAGAGTGCACATCTTGATGGAACAGTGTTAGATGGCTTTGTAGGGTATAAAGAGCCAAACCTGGTGCATTATTGTCCAAACGGCCTGTTGGAACTTGTCTCTGGTGCATGCTAGCCTCTGAACCAACTGGGCATTATTCGAGAAAATCTTAGTTGGCTCATGGTGATCATTTCAGGACAAGCACAGCCCAGAGCCTGAGTCCACACCCTGGTCCTGTTTTATTTACCAATATACATGCAGCCCCAGATGGCTGAAGTTATGTGAGATGAGCAATTCAGACTCGTAACAACAACAGTCAAGAGCGTAATTGCTCACCAGCCATACCCAAAACCAAAAAGCAAACACTCACACTCCTTCCCTTGTGTTTATTCCTGGAGAAATGCAGAACAAAAATATACAAAAGCGCACTCACATCAGTGTAAAACTTTAAAGGTTTAATTTGATTTTCAACTTTAATTTCCAATTTTAAAATCTTCTGAGACTGGTTATTTTTCTAAATTAAAGTTTTTTTAACTGGTGTTAAATGAAACAAGGTATGGGTTTTTACTATTTTTATTTCTTCAGACAAAACTATTCACTAAGGTTTATTCAACGTCAAACTCAATTTTTTATGAGTGAGATTAAATTAGAGGTTAAAAATTTGATTCCATTTCCTAAACATATGTCTCTTGTACCTGTTTGGACACTTTAAAGTATCAGAGCTATCTGCACGGAGCTCATATATGACACAAAACTTATAGGAAAACTAGGGTATTTTACATGACAAATGGGATAACTACAGCATCTCATATAACACTAAGTGCCTTTGTTTAGGCAGCAGAATTGAGCACATGATGTCCACAGTATAGATATCTGCAGTTTTGCTGTTGGCCCAGATTGGCAGTATACTTCATGAAGAACTATAGACCACAGATTTTATATACAGATTGTCTGACCAAATGTAGGATCTACTTTAGATGACGCATACCTTAAGATTTCCTATGTTGAACCAGCTCTCCAATCAGTTTGGTGGGATCCCAGGCAACTAGCTCAGCTGCAGACATTTAGACCGTAGAGGTACATTTTGCCATATAGATTTAACCTCACTCAGTATTCAATTTGCAGATACAGAGTGGAAACAAAAAATGTAATAAACACAGCATTTTGATCAATGTTCCTTTTACTTCTGAGAATACCAGTGGTTTTCCTGAGTTCCTACTGGGCTAGGCTAGACAGTGTTCCTCTATGACCACAACTGTCTCGTTGTGGAAGGCATCTGGTGACTGATTGTGCTGTGGGAGAGGCAGGTCAGTGTTATACCTGAGTTATTCAATACTTACTGATCAATGTGCCTTTAAGGCAAGTTTACCCAGGAGAAATGCACAGTGATAACCTGTCTCAGAAGGTAATTTCCCCTGAATCATTTTGGCCTTGCCAGATGTACTTGACTGACAACTTCAAACTTAAGGTGACAAACCCACTACATTTATTTCATTGAGAAATATTGTGAAGGTATTTCCATTAGTGTTTGATACGTGGGATCTCAGCTACCAGAATGCCTTACAATTGATTCTGGCTTTATTTAGAGACTATACACCTAATCCCAACACTTCGGTAAGGTAAATGGAAAGTAATGACAAATCTCAGGAAAGGGATTCAGATGCTGCTGGTTTGGGGTTTTTGCTTTTTAAGTATTTCTGGTTGGTTTGATTTTCAGCAGGCCACTCAGGACCTCAGGTAATTAAGAAATACGCAGCCACTAATGTTTCAATCCTGTTGAGCTTCCTCAGAGATGTCGTTTCCTGGCTAAGCAAACAGCTACACTCTCAAATACAGGAAAATGTCAGTCTCAAAATAAGTCCTTACTGTTTTCCCATGCTTTTCGCAGACAAATGTTTACAGTTTAAGATGATGTTGATGCAGATGATTGAGTGGTTATCACTGCTTCAGTTTCCTCAAGTCCATGTTTTTTAATAGCAGTAGTGTGTTTTTCCCAATTTGCTCCAGCTCTGAGCAGCAATAAACAGAGCTCTGTTTACTAACACAAAACATTTCATTTCTTCACGGTGTCATGAATACAAAACAAACACAGAACATTACACAACTGGTGACACTTAAATGTAAGTCAGTTATGCAGGTTTAATGTATTATACACAAAGCATCTAAACATGCAACAGAATGGGAGTAAACAGTACTTAAATAATTAAGTTAATGGGAAAGTACTGGGTAATTAAAGGGCACAGAAGAGAACAAATGGAATTTGTTTAGTGAGAGGGTTTACAGATTTGTGAAACAGGAGAGGATGGCATTTTGTAGCAAAGCTACGGTCTACCTCTCAGCTCAAAAGTAGATGGTTGATGAGAACTTTCTCATCCCAGTCTTGTTTTCTGGAATTGCTTTCAAGTCTTTTTATGGATTTGATTATGGTTTTACACTACAGTGGCATTGTCCTTGGTTTATACTAGAATCAAGGACAAAAAGAACCACAAAAGCCATTTGGGATGGAGGGAAAATGACCTAAAGTTCATTACAGAGTGGCAAGAATGTGGATGGAACAAAAAAATTTCTGGAAACTAGTAGCTTCCTGCTGCAGTTATGGCCATAAAACCGTGAGTATTTATGTTTCTTCTAATATAACCATCAATAAAATAGTCGATAATGTTGCTATAAAAATGTATGGATCTGCTCTGCAAAGTAAGTATAAGAATAGAATAGAATAGAATAAAATAGACTATTTCAGTTTGAAGGGACCTACAACGGTCATCTAGTCCAACTGCCTGACCACTTCAGGGCTGACCAAAAGTTAAAGCAAATTATTAAGGGCATTGTCCAAATGCCTCTTAAACAGTGACAGGCGTGGGGCATCGCCCACCTCTGTAGGAAGCCTGTTCCATTGTTTGACTATGCTCTTGGTTAAGAAATGCCTCCTAATGTCCAGTCTGAACCTCCCCTGGTGCAGCTTTGAACCATTACCACGCGTCCTGTCACTGGATCCCAGGGAGAAGAGATCAGCACCTCCCTCTTCCACTGCCCCTCCTCAGGAAGCTGTAGAGAGCAATGGGGTTGCCCCTCAGCTTCCTTTTCTCCAAGCCAGACAAGCCCAAAGTCTTTAGCTGCACCTCATAAGACATTCCTTCCAGCCCTTTCACCAGCTTTGTTGCCCTCCTCTGGACACATTCAAGGACCTTCACAACCTTCTTAAATTGTGGGGCCCAGATGTGCTCACAGTACTCCAAGTGAGGCCACACCAACGCTGAATACAGCGGGATAATCACCTCTTTTGACCG
>NW_008795932.1:3631448-3646268 GCF_000699145.1 Aptenodytes forsteri
TCCAGCCACTCCTCTCCCAATTTATACTTGTGCCCAGCATTACTCCATCCTAAGTGCAGAATCCGGCATTTGGACTTGTTAAATTTCATCCCATTAATCATAGCCCGATGCTCCAATCTGTCTAGATCCCTCTGCAAGGCATCTTGTCCCTCAAGAGTCAACAACACCTTCCAGTTTGGTATCATCATCAAACTTGTTAATGGTGTATTCAACTCCTGCATCCAAATTGTTGATAAATATATTGAATGGAACTGGCCCTAGAATTGAACCCTCAGGAACACCGCTGGTGACCGGTCGCCAGCCAGATGTAGCCCCATTCACTACAACCCTTTGAGCCCTGTCGTTCAGCCAGTTCTTCACCCAGTGCACCGTGAACCTGCATACTGCATATGCAAACCACAGCTCTGTAATCTGTGACTTCTTCCTTCTGTGAAGACAAAATCCTATCTTCTAATTAAAGTGTTAAACATAACTGTGCCTGTCATACTGTGTTGAAGAAGTTAAACATAACTGCAACCTGGTATACTGCCCTCCATCCAGACTCACGCTGCTTTACAAATATCAAGGCAAAATTTACTTGTGGTCAGACAGCTGGTGTGAGGTCTATATACCATTTATATACTACTTAAGTCTTCATGGCACTCTTCCTGAGTGATAGGTAAACTTCATCAGTGCTGTTTAACAAGGAGAGAACCTTCTGTACAGAGAGGTTATATGACTTGCTTATATTTTAGTCAGGAGAATAAACAGAGAAACGTATTGTCCAGGGGTTATTTTAAAAGTAAATGAAAAAAAAAAAAAATTCCTCATTCCAAGGTCTTTCAAGAAACTGGTGAAGAGTTGACAAGGAGAAAGCAAAGCTAACTTTATCTCTCCTCCCTTTTTTCCCATAGTGTATAAGAAGACAGATCTCTACACTAATAGAGTTTTGTAATTTCTCCTTCTATCTTTCTAATAATCCTAGGATGGATTTCAGTTGGTCTTGATTGAGTCCATTTAAGCACTTTACTACTAGTTCCATATTAACCTGATCCCCTGAGATACTCAGAAAATGACTGTCTCTTAAGGACACTGTATCATTCTTTAATGAGAAAAGAAATTAAGTATATCACAGCTATGTCAGGATCCATTGTTATTTGACTTACAGCCTTGCTCCAATTTAGATTACTTTAGATAAAGAAACCTGTTTTCACAGTATCCGCTGTCATAACCTTGCTCAAATATGTGGTTACTTTTCCTTCAATGCAAACACAAATTCAACTAGAATAAATATACAATTTATTCACTAGCCTAGAGAAAAACACTATCACTTATTTAACAGAATAGAAAAATATACATGCAAGGCTGATTAAACATAACACTATGGTTTGGGTCTTTTTTCTCCTCTGCTGAAATATCTTCAGTTTCCATGAAACTTCGTGAAATGGAATATGTGGTAAAAATGGAAAGACACAATATGCTATATAGCATCATTTAGATATAAAAAGTAATAAAGATAAGGGCGACTGCAGTTCATGTCCATTCACATTGACAGAAAAAGTGTGTTAACTTGTTTATCTCTTCCTTTACAAGGCTCATTTGATTCAAAGTTACCTCCTTTGACTGGAAAAACAGCAGAATAACCTATTCAGAGAACAGCAGAGATTGTTTAAAACAAGATGTCATTAAGATATCCAAAATGAGAAGTTCATAAGTGTTCAGGACTATGGTCTAACTGTGCTCCTAGTGGAATCAGGGCCAACTTCAGTGGAATATATCAGAAACTGTTTTCCTTGGGTGTTTATAAACCAAACCAAACCAAACCAAAACAAAACCCCCAAAACGAAAAAACAAATCCACAGAAAATATGATAAGGTAATATAAAGATTTCACTTATCTAAACTCAAGTCACTTAAGAGTAGTTGTTTAAGCCACTACAGAGAGTACCAAGAAAGCCTTTGACTCAGACTACATAGGTGCCATTATATATGCTACAGGGCCAGCAGTGTTTTGTTTCATTCACAGCATGTCTCAATATCCTCTGAAAATAGTGGAATGACTTAAAAGAACTTTGGTAAATTAAACAGTCTTGATTGATACTTTTCTCTAGCAGCACCAGCTGTCATGGAACAACCTGCGTCTGTCCTATTAAACACTATTATTCTCTAGAATCATGTGCTTTCATCCAAAGTGTTTATTGGGAATAGTCTCTGGACTGTGCTAAGTCCTGAGTGCTGGTTGGGAATTGATTGGGACACTGCTAGTTGAAGCAAGTCAAACTATGCGAAGGGCTGCTCTACCAGTACCCATGACTACATTTCAGTGCCAAGGAACATTTCCTGTGCTCTTTCTAAGCATAACTGTAGCCTTGTCTCCTATGTATGAAGGAGCTTGGACCTTCTTTGGGAGTGGGCTAGCAGATGTACCCCAAATCAGAGACTATTCTGATGAAGGGACTTCCTGCTGTACACAATTTTAGGTAACACACATACACATTTATATTTATGAGCTGGGCATGACTGCAGTTTCAGAAAAAAAAAAAATCAAGGCAGAGAATTTACTAATGGATTGATAGCAGATCTCATTTACTCTGTCAGTCTGTATGAATGTCAGTAGAGTACGGACACCGAACAATATCATTTGAATTTGAATCCTGCTTGTTACTGAGCTTCAGCTGTTCCTGAATATATGACAGATGGGCATGGTAAGTGGTTCATTCACCACCATTATGTCCCTCAAAGTTACCCAGAAGAATAAGAACAGCTTTGTTCACTCTCATGATACTCATTTTGGCTATAATTTCAAGAATTCAGAGAGTGAAACAGTACTATTTATTACTCATTTGATGGAGTCTGGAGAACAATAGACTCATTTGTAGTTAAGAGAAGATATCATCTTTGTTCCCCCTCTGACAGCACCGATGGATGATGATAATTTCAAAAACTTTTCTTTCAGTTAGTTTAAAGGAAGATCTTAAAATTTTAAATTCTTGTCCTTCCTTTTCTTTCAGTTAGTATATAAGATCTTAAAATTTTAAATTCTTGTCCTTTGCTTTCCACTGCTCCTGATACACTAGATCCCATGCTCCCAGACATTCGCTTTTCATCATGTTTCTCTCTTTCTCTGTGGAATGGTGTGCATGGAGAACTGTCCTCAATGACATTAATGACTCTACCAGCAAAAATCTATCTCAAAAGCAAACTGAGCACTGACAAATCAAATAGACCTCAAATGAAGACAAAACATAGGTTTTGGACAATGTCCCATTCACAATATCAAGCCAAGCGTGGATTTCCAAAGGATGTGAGATTCAAAGACAACTACTCACAACCTCCCATGGGTAGACCAAATCCCAGTCAGTTCGAACAAAAGATGGCTAACCTCCCTAAACCCCCTTCTCTCGCTTTCTACTGCTGACCATGATGTTATATGGCATGGAATACCTCTTTAGTTAGTTCGGGTAGTCTGCCTGGTTGTCTACTCTCCCAACTTCTTGTGCACCCCCAGTCAATTCACTGGGGGGAAAAGTGAGAAACAGAGAAGGGCTGGATGCTGTGCAAACACTGTTCAGCAATAGCTAAAACATGAGTGTGTTATCAGCATTGTTTTGGTCACAAATGTAAAACACAGCTCCGTAGCAGCTGCTATGAAGAAAATTAACTCCATCTCTGCTAGACCCAGTGCAAGGACACATGAATGGCCAAGGCATCATCTGACTAACCCTTATATTCAAAGCTGGAGCACGCAAAATTAAACATTCTGAAATATAGTGGAATAGAATTTCCCCCTTAAAATAAAACTCTTACTTGATGTCCTAGATCTCTCTTTCTATTTTTAGAATGGACTATATAAAGGCTCTGAACAAGAAAAATTGCTCTGCAGCAGCACTGGTAGATTACCATGGAAGTTGTGTGAATACTAAGATAGTAATTCAATCTACAGAGAAACCTTAAGAAAACGATAACAACAACAACAACAAATAAAACATCAATGCCCCAAAATGTATCTGTGTCTGCCAAATGCAATTTTTGCTAAAGTAATTTCAACTAAGATGGTCCTGCTTGGTGTGACACCATCTGTTGAATTTCACTTGCTCATGTACTAGTAAAGAGTAAATGGCAACTTTACATAATTTAAAATAAAACGATCAAATGGGGAAACAACTTCTCAATTACAGTCATGAAAAGGATCAGGTGGGCTCTTACTCATCCTATGGACCACTGCACAGCTGATTTCACATATGGGAAGACAGTTACTTAACCTTTGATATAGCCACTGTTTACATAGACATTAACACTGGAGGAAAATATTTTTTTCTTTCACCTTTTCTTCAGCTGCTGCTAGTTGAAGTACTGATTTTTTGTACGTATGTTGGGGGTTTTGTTTGTCAGGGAGGGGGGAAGAACAATGGGAATGTGGGTGTAATTTCAAGAAATAACAGAATATGTTTCACAATATTGGGAAATATCTTTTTTTCCTTAGTTCTTGTGTTTTGTATGCCCGATCAGATTAGAGAAAAAAAAGATCTGCTTGTTTCTCCTGCTATTCTGACCGGACTTTTTCTCCCAATTATTTATGAATTTCAGATGATGGTAATTCTCATGACCTAGATTTTCAACACACTTAGTTGAAAGATGATTCATGAAAGAAAGCACAGTAACAGTTGCAATGTAAAGGTTTAATACTGGTTAGAAGAATAAACGGGGATACACTGATGAAGGAGGTCTGAAACAGATTCCTCTTTCCAAAGGAACACGAACAACATTCCTGTTGGTTCAGGAACCTTAGAAAAAGAGGATTTGGGAGCCAGAAGGCAGGAGAGAAGCAAGCATTGAGTAGGAAACTCTTACACTGCTTTAGTTATTTGCCATGAGATGAAATATTGCCACTTCAAGAAGTAAGAGCACAGCTCTAACAGGACACTTTCGATGATATATCTTTTAACTTGAATAAGGATCAGGTCATGCATAAGTTATTATTTTTTAAAGAAAGGAGAAATTGTATTCAATTAAGCTTTCCCTAAGCACAACTCTCCATCTGAGCCTGCTCCTCCATGCAAACAGCTCAGAGCGCACAATGAGTGTAACCCACAAAGCTGCAGTTGTGAGTACCGCTACACAAGCACACAGGTTAGAAAAAAAGTTTGCTGAGAGAAGGAGTGCCAGATCGCTGGCATAATTATAGATACTGACACAAAAACAAAAGCATCACCCCCAGTCCCCTGTAACATGAAACAAATTAATCAGAAATCAGCATCCTTAAATCAGATAATGTCTCTTCCAGGCCTCCTTGAGCACCAGCTGCATCTTCCAAAAGAATATTTATCTCGATTAACACAAGTGGACTCTGAAGAAGTGTCACGTGGCTGTGCCGTCAATCTGGAGAGAGCAGCAGCAGCTTAATGCTCCAGCATGCAGTGATGAGGCAAGATAAACAGGAGGCTGCTCCACACACTACACAATTGCAGCTCTCCTGAATCCTTGATTTTAAGTCCTTACAACCCCTTCAGGACTCAAGTGCTGATTATGAAGATTATGAAAATTCAGGTATTGAAGCCAGACGTTCAGTTTAACATCACGCAGGAGCTGGTATCTTCCCACAGAAACCAAGCAGCAGAGTTGGTGTATCAAGCTCAAGTCCTGTTTCTGGGGCTCTCATTAGCAGACAGGCATTTTCATGATTATTTATTTATTCTTTTTGAGCTGCTAGTGGACTTATCACAAGGGAGAAATCTGCTGGCATCAGGGAGTTAAAGGGAAATTTATTTTGAAAAACAGGTTTTTAAAAAGCTATTTTGTTTTAATGAGCAGTCCCAGATACCCAGAGCTCCTGTCTTACTGTGGAGATTAGAGCTATCCCAAAGTTTCCTAACCATGGAGGTGTCAATTCCCATCCCAAGAGAAAAAACATAATTTGAATATCTGGTTTCAAGACACATACTCAGCAGTGATTTCCCCTCTGAGCCAAATTGGCTTATAGAGAGGAAAGTGAGGCTGATGTCTATTATTGTTACATAAATAACATATATATACATATATGTGTATACACATACACACATATATATACAGATAAACATACACATATGCACATCTCTATATATGTCCTTATTCTACTGCAGGTTATCTGTGCTAGGAGACTTTAGCACTATTTATTTTTTACCCCAATACGAAGTAGGGTATCATGTCATTGACACACAGAAATTTAGGCATTAAGGTTCCTGCAGCCCTGAGTTGACTCGTCTTTTCGCATCACCAGCTAGAAGGCTTGATTTCTAGGCCATACCTTGCTGCAGTCATTGCTAGTGGATTTGTGTTATCAGACAAAGGACTAGGAGCTGCAGGTCAATTATTGGTAACCTTCTGGAGGAGCTTTGGCTCACTGGACCCAGCCTTTGGGATAGAAAATAGTGTTTGAGAACACTCGTCAGAGAAAAGAAGTCTGAAAGAGGATAAGCTTGAAAAGGAGCCTTGAACTAGAGTTTAGGTAATGTTATTTGGGAATTACTGAAGCCTCAAAGGGGCTATGACTTTTTTTAATATAAAACTACACTAGAAAATGAATTTTTAAAGTTGCTGTTTGACAAAACCTAGAAATTCTTTTTTTTTCCCTATTTTTAAGTTCCTTTAAGTCTGTATATTTTTCCATTGCAAATTATGCATGGATATAAAAGAAAAACAAAGGATATTAAATATATAGTCATCTGCCTGTATGATACCTGATCTGCCTAGTAAGTGTAACTTGTAGAGACAATGAGAGTTTATGAGACATTGCTAGAATACGTATATGGATTAAAAAATAGAGTGTCTGTCTGTCTACCTATTGCAAGAATGAATGACAGAGGGAAAAACAAACCATGGAGTTAACAGGTAGTAACTAATTCCCTTAAGCATTTTGCTCAGTCACCTGACATCATGGATTGAAAACAAAAATAACTTTTCTGGGAAGAAATGTCTAATAACAGGCTTGCTGAAATATCCTAATGGAGAAAGACTGTTAAAAGCATTAGAGAGGGATCAGCCTTGCACAGATCAAAGCTATAGCTTGATTTGGAGAAGCTACCAGAAATCCTGATATTTCTCTGACACGTCATTTCACTTTTAATATATAGGGAAAGAATCTTTCATATCACATGTCCCTCTCCTTCAGCTGCCCTTGAAACTCTCAGTCAAAATGCTGCTTAGTTCTTTTCTGTTTCTGTTGCTTTTAAACAGCCTATTCAAAATGACCTGCTGTATCTTGCAGTGATCTACAGAGTGCAATCGGTCAGTCTTGGTGTTGTGATGGTTTGAAGGGGTGGACAGATATCTGACCGGCTCTATATAACTTCTCAAAGGATCATCTCTGAAGGCTATCTTCCCCCTTTTGCACAATAAATGATCATGCCAGCTTTCTGGTTTGTTTTTCTTCTCTGCATCAAACAGGCAGATCCATTTCTTCTAGCTTAGTTTAAAGGCACTAGGACCATTATTCCATCTCAGAGCTTCAAGGCCCAGCATCTTTCCTACTAACTCTTGCCTTATGAACACCTAAAACCTGATATCCAGGTAGAGAGACTCACAGAATGTCCTTTGATTTGAAAAGTCATCCCTCTGTTCCTTGAAAGAGTTAATGATAAAGAAATGGAGAGCACTGACTTTTAAAAAATTATTACGAGTCAAACTGAGGAGTTTCTACCTGCAAAAGGTTTTTATGAAAGGATCATACCTACTCACAGATGGCCTGGCAAGCTGTGAGAAAACAAGTGCCATAACTCACTGGGAAAAGGCAGCTTTACCTAATCCTACCTCAAGGGAGATTTAGTTCAGTTTATTTCAGTAGCGTCCATCAGTTCAGTGGTCTCATAGGACAAAGAACAGAAAGTTTAAAGACTGATTGGATCTCTGGGGCCTCAATTTAGTTGTCTAAATAAAAGAGTCTGGTTCTGCCTGAGACATTTTAGGGTATCTGCGACATCCATGCTGTCTGAGTGATATGACAAAGGACCTACAGGTCGCCAGAGCCCTTCTGGAAGAACAGCTGGAGATGAAGCAGAGATATCCTACAGCGTTCAAAATGGCACTATGACTGCACTTAGGCAACCAAATTGAGTTTTCTCTGTCTCCTTGTGAGGGCTGAGCTGGAAATGATTTTGCATACTAAATATCTGAACAGGGAAAGTGAAAGGAGGAAAAAGAAGCTGTGGGATAGAAAAGGACTTGTGCTGGGTGCATTAAAAGAACTTGTTGGCCCCTATTTGGCAATGAAACTTGTGAGGCAGGGTCCATTCAGGATAGGAAAGCAGAAGAACAAGTTCAGCAGAGGGCCACCAAGGTGGCTGGGGACTGAAACAGTTGCCCTATGAGCAGAGGCTGACAGGGATGATCTTATAACAGCTTCAGGGAGGACTTAGTTGCAGCCTTTGAATACATACAAGAGGATTATCAAGAAAATGGAGCCATGGATAAAGCCCTGAGCAACATGGTCTGAATTCAGTGTTGAATTACTCTGTTTTGAGCAGGAGGTTGGACTAGAGACCTCTAGAGGTCCTTTCTAAGCTGAATGATTCTGTGATTCTTATGAAGACTGCACGTTCCTCCATATGAGGAACATTTGCAGAAGTTTCCAATTAAACAATGGAAACTTTTCTCTTATGAATCTGTTAGGTGTAGGTGTGCATTATGTTCAAACTTGGAGCAGAGCTTCTAGTTTTATTTCCTCCAAAAAGAATCCAATTAGCGTGAACTGAATAGGAATTGGGGATTCCCTTCAAAATCATACTACTGATCCTGTTCAAAATTATAATGTAGATGGAGCCTAATTCCTCAAGTTCAGCTAAGTTATTTCTATAGTGTCTTAGATTTAAATTAAACTTCAAGTCTGGGAAAAGGCTAAGTGCATAACATGAGATTTTTTTTTTTTTTAATGACTATTTTGTCATGAAGCACAGAGAGGAGGTGGACAATTACTATGTTGTAATCACTGCCATATTTTTCTGTGAGATCTCTATACCTTTGCCTGTACCTGTTACGTTATACTCTGTAAAATCTTCTAGGAAAGGACGCCTTCTTGCCTGTGCTTGTGCAATACCTAGAACAATGGAGCCTTGGTCCATTTCTGAAGCTGCTGGATATTTTTCCAGTAATAACAACAGAAATCAACTGTATTAATGAAATAGTTAGTCTCTTAGGCATACCAAAGGTCCCAGACTTATTAAACCCTCTCTCATTGAAAACTGCATTGAAACCTTCTAAAACAATTTAAAAAATAAACATTAAAAAAAAGGGAAAAAAAACCAGTGTTCTCTTGCATAACTCAAAGGTTAGTTCTGTTTCATTGAATAACTCCAATCTTAATGGAAAATATTTAATTGGAACTTAGAGGTTTAGGATGTTATTTTGTTCCAGTAAAAACATGTTAACCAAAGGAAAGCCCACAGACTTTTGACAAACTGAAGTCCTACCCTCGTCACTTCTTTTTTCCCCCCCTCCTCTCCTCTCTCCCTCTTCCCATCTGTTATTATCCACAACACCACTTAAAACAGTGTAACTTATTTTTCAAGTGCTGAGGGATGAGAGCTTTTAACTGGATATTATCCTATGTAGAGAAGTATGCCGCTATTTTGCTGGTTGGAATATGCACTGCAATTGGTTTCATGGATCTACTTATCTCCAGCATCTGGAGATTTTAACTGAAGTGCAAATGAGAGTATAACAGAAGCATATTAATTAAGTACTAACCACAGGCTTTGGCTCTGCTACAGGATGCACTAAACAACACACATGGAATATAGGTCAAAGAAGCAAGATATTAGATTACTTCTGAGTGCAAAAATAATGTATTTGATTTTAGTAGGGTATTGCATATGCAACTCATTAAACTGGACTCTGAGGAGTTCTGTTTCCATACAGGTGATAGATCAGTAGTACTTGTTACTCTGAGGAACGCATAGGTAGAGAAAAAGCTACAGACTGTTTTCTATGTGAAACATTTTGGATTTGTGTACCTGATGCAGCAGTAAACAGTATTCTAATAATCTATGCACAGACTGAAAACTGTGCTAGAGGGTTCGAAATAAACAGTGCTGATATGCAGGTCTCCAATTAGATGTGGAGTTTACCTTTTCAACTCATGCTCATCTGTCTAATAAGCTGAATTCCTGGAAGGTTTAATGTGGTTCATTAAACACTGCAGGAAACCCACAAACAGGAAATAAATGTCTTAGTAACCTGCTCAATGTCATTTTAGTATGATTATAGGCAAAGAATCAACATAACTCACTGAATAGTGAAGTATCTTGTGGTTGAAGTTGCAAATGCAGAAAATCACAGAATCATAGAATGGTTTAGGTTGGAAGTAACCATTAAAGATCATCTATTCCAACTCCCCTGCCATGGGCAGGGACATCTTCCACTAGATCAGGTTGCTCAGAGCCCCGTCCAACCTGACCTTGAACACTTCTAATGGTGGGGCATCCACAACTTCTCTGGGCAACCTGTCCCAGTAAAAAATTTCTTCCTTATGTACAATCTAAACTTATCCTCTATCAATATAAAACTATTGCCCCTTGTCCTGTCACTACAGGCCCTGGTAAAAAGTCTTTCTCTTTCTTTCTTATAAACTTTTTATATATTGAAAAGCTGCAAAAAGGTGTCCCCAGAGCCTACTCTTCTTCAGGCTGAACTACTCCAGCTGAACTACTCCAACTCTTTCAACCTGTCTTCATAGGAGAGTTGTTCCAGCCCTCTGACCATTTTTGTGGCCCTCTTCTGGACCAGCTCCAACACATCCATGCCTTTCTTGTACTAGGGACCCCAGAGCTGGATGCAATACTCCAGGTGGGGTCTCACCAGAGCAGAGGGGCAGAATCACCTCCCTTGACCTGCTGGCCATGTTTCTTTTGATGCAGCCCAGGATACAATTGGCCTTCTGGGCTGTGAGCGCACATTGCTGGCTCATGTCCAATTTTTCATCTACCAATATCCCCAAGACCTTCACCACAGGACTGCTTTCAATCCATTCATCCCCCAGTCTGTATTGATATTAGGGATTGCTCCAACCCAGTGCAGGACCTTGCACTTGGCCTTGTTGAACTTCATGAGGTTAATGATACAAAATCACACCTGCTGGTACACCACTAACCATTTGAGAGGTCTGTTCTTGAAGGACCTCACCCAACAAAAGTTTGAGAGAGGTCCAAAACATCAGCTACAGTCTGGTTAGGGCCTGTGTCACTGTTATGCAGTACTATTATACAGTATTAGACATTCTCAGATAACAACACAGTGATTAGGAAAGGTGGGAAAAAAACTTCTTTTAAGGAGGATACAAATGGGTGCTGAATAACCTTCTCCACTATGGACTTCAGAAGAGTTATGTTCTGTAGTGTGACCATTAAAGATAAGTGAGGGGTTTCCACTTATGTCCAAATGCCTGCTAAAGACTATTCTTTCACAATGAAAAATGGGTAGGAATTCCTAGGAGTCTTAGTCCATGGAGAAAAAGAAAAACAGGGTCATCCAGAGGGAAGCAAGGGAGAAGAAAGAGGTATCATCTGCGTTCTGATAGATGATACAAAGTGAAGTGCTAAAAGGATGCAGTGAGAGATTCAAAACCAGGATAAAATTTGTTGAAGGTGTCTAAAGTGGTTCTGGAATTACATTACAGCATCCCTTTTCCTGTCAGTATACTTTTCTGATTCTAATGATAATTAATGTCACCTCCAGGTCACAAAGCTCTATGACCCATTTCCATTTCAAAGCCTCAACAGGGAAGAACAGTGCTATTCTTCTATTCACTGTGAAAAACTGCAGAGAAATAGTGATAGAAAATACTGAAATCCTCGCAGATTTTTTTGTACAGTCCTGGTACATCACCACTAAGTGATAGTATTATCTAATCCGGGATTAATACGCCGCATTTATGATGCTAATATATGCACTTAGTTGATCAAATAGAAAAACAAAAGCTCTGTTGAATTTTAAAGAATATTTTGAGAGCAGTAATCATTCTAGTTATTCGTAGGCAATAGGAATAGGCTGATGTATGCCATCTGGTCCTCTACCTGCCTATTTACGCTTCTATCTTTTTTCTGTAGCACTCAAAACTGTAGCATCTAAACATCATTAACAGCTAGCAAACTCGTACTGCTATTTGGATTTTCTAAACTCTTCTCATCAGAAATGTGGTAATATAACAAGAAAAGACTGATGGGTCACATTAATACTTTTTTTTTTTCCTATTAACGTGAGCCAAACACCTCTTTCTACCCCTGGTTCCTGGCTCTGGGTATTACAGCAGTATCTGGAGTGCTCAAAGAGGACTGGGGCAGACTTTAATGTGCTACGTACTGTACAAACAAGCGGGGAAAGACACCCTGTATGAAGAGTCTCAGTGTGTAAAACTGAAAGAAAGGATGTTCCGTTTCTGCTTTACAGGTGGCTATATGAAATGTAGAGACATTTAAAAGCTTCTGTACTGGCATCACACTTGAGGGCTATGGTAGAGATAAGAATTCATGTTAGACCTCTTTGTTCCAGTCAGCCCTTCAATAACACTTCACCTCTTTCATCACTGGCTGTCTTGATGTCCTGCTTCATCTTAGATTTTTCCAGTATGACTTTTATCTTGAGATGGGCAATGGGAAAATATACACTTCTACACAGGTACTAGCAAATTATCGTGTGCAGCAGTCTCCAACAGAAAACATGTAGAGATTTCCCAGTGAGCTTGCTTCAAAATAATCCATAAGTTTAGATAAAGGGAATGCTTTATCCTCATAGAACATAGGCAGAGGCAATAAAAAGAACTCTGAGGTTAGTCCCCTGGTTTTAGTGATCCTCATTTGTAGGATCACAGGAAAATTCAGCTTGGAAGAGACCTCAGGAAAATATCTAGTACACCTCCTACTCAAAGCATGGTTAGCTATGAGGACAGACCAGGTTTTCAGGACTGTATCTACTCTGGTCTTGAAAATTTCCAAGGGTAGGCAACTGCACAACTTGTCTGGGCAACCTTTTCTGATATTTGATGGTCTTTATGATGAAAAGTTTTTCCTTATATCCAGTCTGAATCTTTTTTTCTTTTTCCATGTATCCTTCTGAGGACAGGATCCTTTAACAGATGCCAAGTGTAAGGTGGCATGGAAACAGCCTTGTTGCTAGTAAACAGCTTAAGGAGTGTTATTCATTACATGTCATGAAGATACTGACGCAAGCTGAAAGACAAAGCACACGTTTGGTGGCATCCAGATTCCAGTCTAGGAAATGAGAAGTAAGAGTTGGCTATGTTAAAACATCTTTCTTAAATGGCCAGCAGGTGAGAATAAAGCAGGAAAAAAGGCACGATGTACAAGGCACATTTAACCAAGGTTTATTAAAAATTATTTCTCTCTGCAAATAAGTACCAAACAGTGTAAAACAATCATCAGTGAGAGCTTCTTCTTCTTTCCATCTCTTCAAGCAAACTCTGATAGGACTAACCCTGATATTTTTGTGAGACACTGTTAAGACAATATAAATGGGTCAACTACTGCACCAGAGTCAATATCCATCAACCTCCAAAACTGAGAATGTTGTAGTTCGCCTTTTATGAAGGAATAAATCATGTCTAATTGGGTGGAAGTGAGTGTATGCTTTAGTTTACCACTGCACTGTTGGTGCTCTGACTGCGACTTTAAAAGCCAACTTGGGAACTTAGTGCGAGAGACAGAGAGACAATTATTAGGAGCTTTGGACTAAAGAGACAGCTACGTCTTTGTTCTTTTGCCTGTTACAGAAATTTTCTTCACAAGTGTTTATTCCCTAGAAGTTAATTTTGCCTTGGCAATGAGTGACTTATTTATTTGCAGGATAATATTTTTTATAAGTTTTTAAATCATATTCTATTTCTGCATAATTTATGAGGCTCTGTGTGTGTGTGTGTGTGTATATGTGTGTAGTGCATCAATTAACAAATTCGTATGGAATGACCATAACATTGGGAAATCAGATTTCATCCTATAGCAAGCAAGTAAAAGATTTTTCCTCTTATAAATCATATTTCTAAAGAGGAAAGATGAGACCGGTAGGTAAACTGCTAATCAAGGGATCAGGGAAACAATTTTTTGTTTCTAACCTCTGTTGCTGTTCGTTTTCCATATGATCTTAGGTGAGACACACTGGGACAAATTTTTTTTTTTAAACTTATTTAGGTATCCGGGGGGGGGAGTTTGAAGTGGAGATAAAGGCATTATCATACCTTAGATATTTTTATAAGGACATTTATATTAAAAGTTAGACACTCAGCTAGTAAAAAAAAAAGTTTTCTATAAAAATGCCTTGACTGAATGAAAACTAAAGAGTTCCTGTCAACATTTTCCTCTAAAAAATATCACACACTTTTCAAAACGTAGGCTTTCTACAATTATTTTCCTACATAAATTATATTGTATTTTTGTCTTTCTCTAATTTCTAAGAAGGAGCCTCTGCATCGAGGGTCCTATGTACAGAGATATCAATTTAGTACTGACCACATTTCTCGTCTGATTACTCCAATGATTTCTGATGACTCTGGATTGTTCACATTGCATTTCAACTGTTCCCTGCACAACCATACAGTACTTGATTTTCTGCTAATTGCTTTTTTTCAGTTTTTTCCATAGCTTACTCTTCACATTCATTATCAAGAAGCAAAGCTTTTTGTTGAGGCTAGTTTATGTGTTGTGTGGCATCAGTGATGATAATGTGTCCTGCTTTCAGCTGGGATAGAGTTAATTTCCTTCCTAGTAGCTGGTACAGTGCTGTGTTTTGGATTTAGGATGAGAATAATGTTGATAACACACCAATGTTTTAGTTGTTGCTAAGCAGTGCTTATACTAAGTCAAGG
>NW_008795932.1:3646719-3648196 GCF_000699145.1 Aptenodytes forsteri
TCGTGCTTGCTCTCAGAGTTGTGTTATGTAAAACCTTACTTGCTGTATATGTTCCCTGTTGTGCTGTCTATCACCTCTGGGAGCTGGATCAAGGATATCATTTTGCTGCACTGTGTAACACTACTGGTTTATGATGTGATAAAATTTTTGGTAATGAGACTAATTTTTGTATTTGTACTTTTGTATTTGTACTCAGCATTGCCATCATCTCCGTACCTCGGGAGCCATACCCAGAGATCAACCCCCGCAACAGGCACTGTGGCTACTCAAACCCCCGTGACAGGCACTGTGGCTACTCAAACCCCAGCTACAGGCACTGTGGCTGAACCAGAGAACCAACCTGTGCTGGTATCAGTCGCCCCTATACACAAGAAAATCAACTTGTTTAGTAAGGGATGAAGATGAACCAGGGCCATCACGAGAACAGGAGCAGGAAGAGGCAGAACCCATAAATGAGATGGTAACCACCTGATCGCTATCCCTGAGTGAGCTGCAAGGTATGTGAAAAGATCTCAGCCGTCATCCAGCTGAGCACATTGTCACCTGGCTGCTCCAGTTCTGGGATAATGAGGCCAGTAACCTGGAATTAGAGGGTAGGGAAGCCAAGCAGCTTTTACAAGAAGTGAGTAACAGATACTGTGACCAGGACTAAGGGGCCCTGCCTCGAGCCAGGTGGAAAAAAGGGACTACCAGGTTTACTGGACTGTGTGGATTCAGTGGCCTGGCACATCAGATGCACAGGACTATAAGGCTCTAGTAGACACCGGTGCACAGTGTACCCTAATGCCATCAAGCTATAAAGGGGCAGAACTCATCTATGTTTCTGGAGTGACAGGAGGATCCCAACAGCAACTGTATTGGAGGCTGAAGTGAGCCTAACCGGGAATGGGTGGCAGACACACCCCATTGTGACTGGCCCAGAGGCTCCGTGCATCCTTGGCATAGGCTACCTCAGGAGAGGGTATTTCAAGGACCCAAAAGAGTACCCGTGGGCTTTTGGTATAGCTGCCTTGGAGACAGAAGAAATTAAGCAGCTGTCTGTCTTGCCTGGTCTCTCAAAGGGACCTTCTATTGTGGGGTTGCTGAAGGTTGAAGAACAACAGGTGCCGATCGCCACCACAATGTTGCACCAGCACCAATATCGCACTAACCGAGACTCCCTGATTCTCATCCATGAGCTGATTCGTTGACTGGAGAGCCAAGGAGTGATCAGCAAGACTCGTTCACCCTTTAACAGTCCCATATGGCCAGTGCAAAAGTCTAATGGAGAGTGGAGACTAACAGTAGACTATCGTGGCCTGAGCAAAGTCACGCCGCCGCTGAGTGCTGCCGTGCCGGACATGCTAGAACTTCAATACAAATTGGAGTCAAAGGCAGCCAAGCGGTATACCACAATTGATATCGCTAATGCGTTTTTCTCAATCCCTTTAGCAGCAGAGTGCAGGCCACAGTTTGCTTTCCCTTGGAGGGGCGTCCA
>NW_008795932.1:3651786-3678277 GCF_000699145.1 Aptenodytes forsteri
CAATTGTCTCCCCCATCCCACTGGGAGGGGGGAGAGTGAGCGAACGGCTGTGTGGTGTTTAGCTGCCTGCTGGGTTAAACAACAACATAATGATTACTTCTTTGCTGGTTTCCTGTCTGGTAGGATTGGAATATGTGTGGACAAACAAAGAGTGGTCAGGGGACACTCATTTGGAACAATTTTGTGAGGGTACAGATATTTTCTAACAGTCTCCTGTGGTATCATCTAGCTAATTAAATACACTCTGTGCTGCACATTTTAATAGGAATCAGAAGAGAAGCAAGCTGGCTGGCACACTGCTGAACTCTTGAGAACAAGTGTCCTTGAAACATGTTGGCTTAGGATTGTATGTGTTTAAAGCCAGTTTTACATCACATAAGGAACATACTATTTGTCATGCAGACAGCTAAGGTAAGGTGATGAGTAGGAAAGCAAGCTGCCCAAACCCTAACACCAACAAAACCAGATACAAGACTCATGACTGAATTGTGCTTCAACGTGGCAGAAAGAAAATGAAACATCAGAGAGCCTGCACAACAGGGTGGTTGGCGGGATCTCTTGGGCAGGATTTTAATAGCTTCCACAAAGAAAATGACAAGACACCGATGAACTGAAGCCCTGAAAAAAGGCCAGACCTGATTGTGTGCCCACTGTACAGAAAGCTGGTATCTGTAAAGCAGGTGTGTAAACAGGTCCTTAAGCCTCCTGTAACAAAGTATTCTGTGCTTGAAAGGCAATATGCATCTAACTGAACAACTTAACCACAGACAAAATCAGTTTATAATTACTACCAAAATGCAGCCTCTTTCTCAGGAGAAACACTGCTAGCAGAAAACAACAATGCTGTATTAAATAATGTTACGTTAAGATGAAACTGCAAAGGCTAAGACTGCAGTTACCTGAATTTAAAGATGCCCTAGTTACTCCTGAACTATGCACTAGATTGTATTGAATAGGGCTAATCGAGAATTGTTTAAATGAACAGCTCCACTTCAGAAAACTTTGATTCACTGTAGTCAATATGCTTCAACATAATGTACATATGAAAATATTTCTCAAGAGTATCTCCCACTTATTCTATATAAAATTTGTGAATATTGATTGTCACAGGTACTTGACACTTTTATTGCTATCCATAAATCTCCCTCTCACATGTACATAATATCCCATGGAATGTGAGAGAACATGAGTTAACAAAATCCCACCTCAGAATCATCTGGAGCCTGATAAATAAGTTGTAAAGTTATTAGTTTGTAACCTTCTAGTTACAAAACATATCCCACCAGATGTGTGTAACAACAGCCATATAACAGTTCTCACACAGGAATACCTATCTCAGTGTTACTAGTACTAGTTACAAATTTTAAAAGCCCTTTTTTCCTGCTTTCTAATAGTTAGGATTACCGTATGACTTGCCATATAGGTGATAATTGAAAGTAAGTTTCCATATTTGGCATTTTAAAGAACACTGCTTTACCTCTCTCTCTTTCCAGGGTGGAAGTCTGACAGCTCTAGGGAACCTATTGACTTCACCTTCACCGTTGGTCCAGTGACTGGTATCACCACAACTTTTTTTTTTTCCTTCTTTTTTTTTTTAAATGTATACATCAGTGTTCCATAAAACAACACCTTTTCTTCTTTTTTCTCCAAAACCCACAAAAATACTTCCTCAAGCAACACCACTTACCTTCTACTTAATTGAGAAATAGGAAATAGCTGCAAGAAGATATTTTCTCTTACACCTCCTCATGTGAATCCTGATGTCTTCCTGGATCAACTGCAATGTTGTTAGACCCATTTAGCCACTACCACATTGTCCCTTACAGATTTCAAAGTCTTGTCTCTTCTCATAGTGTTGCTTTCACTATTGCTTCTGGAAAAAAGAAATCTAATGCCCTTCTATCTGTCACAGTAAACCCTGTTATTTTTTGCTTTGAGGACATCAAAACAAAGACTGAGTCTGTTTTTAGGTGACTTGTGTATCTTCCCTTGTATCTGATGTATCTAATGTATCAACTGAATTTCAACAGCACAGCAATTCTGATTTTTTTGTTTGTTTGTTTCCCCTGATGTCTCTAGATCTTCTGCTCTGATTGGTTCTAGCAGGTTTTTCATTTTAGTTCTTATTTTGCATGGGTATCAATTTAATATTTACAGCCAGAAAGTTGTCTCTTCCTCCTACTGCTCACCATTTTTTATCTAGTTTAGATATAGTCAGTTTTAATAACCTGGAAAACATAAGCCTGTGTTTCTCAGTGATTTGTCTTTTTCCACAGCTCTTCTCTTCAGGCCTGCTATATTGACAATGCCAATTTCATTTTCTTCTATTATTCCAACATTTAAAGCTATACTTCCTCTTCTGCTTTCACACCCTGCATGGCACAACCTTAGTTGAGTCCCTACTTCACTCTGTTCCACTCTATTGTCAGGAAACATCCATTTAATTTCTCCCTTTGCTTTGGTCATAGAGAAAAGGGGCTAGGACCTGTTCTTTGTTCTGTGGGAAAATGACAGGCATGGCTTATGACTATCCCACCAAATGGTCATGACTAAAGTGTCTTTTTCCAAAGATGGGGTGGTGTCATTCATGCCCTAATGATAATTCCTGGCCTGTGGTATCCCAGTAATATGCCCAGTCATTGATTGGGAAACTGCTAGTTTCAGAGTTCAAATATGGACCAGGGAGTTTGCCCTGGCCTTATTTAGTTTATATAAACAAATCAATCCTGAGTTACCTGCTCTTGTTACAGCACACAAAGCATAGCTTTACCACTGACCTATTCCTCTGCTGCTTTGCTGGGTGATACTTGATACAAATTGCACATCCTGCGGTCTCTATTTCAGGTCATGTAAGGCCCGTGGCCAAATCACATTGACTGTTGTCACATTAAAAATGAAGTAGAAAGAGGTTGGATGGACACAGCAAAAGAACTATTATAAATGTCTCAAATACTTAATCCATACCTAATTCATGAAATTAATCATGAAGTGATTCTGGCTGTGTCTGGCCTATCAAATCATATGGCTGGATGGCTGTGGTCTGTTAAGTGATTCTGTTTGTGTCTGGCCTATCAAATCATATGGCTGGAAAGTGTCCATGGGAACTAACTCCTCAGAGTAAGTTCAGAACCCTCATTTGAGTCTAGGGCCTCATGAGATGGCACCTTTTCTCCCCAGCTGTGTTTCAAGGCCAATGTCTTTTGCTGGATTTGTGTCTCAGCTGTAAAGATATGGGCATATGGGACAGGAAAGAGGCCACATTGCAGCAGTCTGTTAATGTATGAGCTACAGGTAGAACAGTAAGGGATTGTGAAGAGGAAGTCAACGGTATGTACTTGATGCTTAGTGCATGAGATTTGACAGGTCTGAGTTATGGGATCTGACACGGAGAAGTTCATATATCCAACTGCGCAAGTCAGGAGAAGGAAGGGGTTTGGTGTCACACAGAATCAGCCTCTTTCTGAATGATGGAGAAAAGTACAAGGTTACTCACGACCGGCAGCAAAGGTTTCTTCTGACACCTGAACACTCCCCAGAGGTCAGCTGTCTAGGGAGTGGCCTCCTATCAAGGCTCAGATCTCACAAGTTAAGCAGACAGAGGATTAAAAGTGCCACAAAAAGTCATAAGGGTATAGGCCAGGCAGAGCGTGAAGGACTCTTGCAGAGTTATACAGTAATATACAATTGGACTATATTTAGCTTGATGGTTGAAATAAAGTAACAGGCCACAGAGTTACAACAAATCAGACATGTAGAGGAAGGTAGTACCTTGGGAAAAAGTTTCCACGTATCTTGCTCTTAAAATGCTTTCTTTTGCATTAAAGGGAGAGATATCTTTAGGAAGTAAGATAGATTAGCGCAAGGTGTCAAAATACAACATGATCACAGTGCAAAATTACTCGAAAGTGTAGAGAACTAGAGCAATGAAATATATGTGCATTTAATGATTTGGGTGCAGTGACTAAATCCGTCAAAATCCACTTTATTTCTTTCCAATAATATGCAAGCTGATCTAAATTTCCTAGAGCCAGATATGTCACTGCTCTATATTTAAGCCTTTTGATGATTTTCAATCTGAATAAGTTCCGTTTAGCAATTGATGATCCTTTTTTTCTTGGGTGTTTGGGTTTTTTTTCCTGAGCTCTTTCAACTCCTTCTTTAAGTGCACTGACAACATGAACATGGCTCCAACCTCTGTAAATGCTGCTGCTTAGACTACCAATTACATTGTGCTACATCCACCTATAACATAAAATAAGATGTCCTGAGTGTGGTCACAGTGCTTCTTGTAAGACAACTGAAATGAGGGAAATGAGATGGTTTTGTTTCAAAAATACCAGTGGAAGATTACTGTTTAGTACTGGTTGCATGAAGACCTCCACACCAGGTGAGCAGTGTTAAGTATATGCAGTTGAGAATGTAGCATTCTGCTGTCAGTGTTATAAAGTCTTTTACACTAAATACGTGGTCAGTTGGATATGCACTGCTTTTGTAGTGCAAGGATCTTGTTGTTGTGGAGGGGAGGAATTTGGAAGCTGGGCATATCAGCAGTAGCTTGGTCATCAGCTGAGGGGTCTCTTTGACTAGGCACGTGCTCGGCAGGCAGCACTACTGCCTGGAAGATACTTGCAGAAGACAAAAGTAATTGCAGAAGTGACAAGGGCAATCTGCACACTTTAGGTCCGACTCAGCTGCTGACATATGGGCATCTAGTGCTGAGATGCCCTGGGGTATCTGAGACATTCACACTGGGTCAACAGCAGGACCCATGGGGGATATATAATCTCCTGGAGCAGCAGCTGGAAGTTAGGCAGGATGTGCTAACGTCTTAAATGGCACAAGATGTTTAAATATCAGCAACTGAACTGAACCCTTTGAGTTTTCTGAATCTGTATTTCTGTGGCAGATCTAGCTCCTGGCTCTCATAGTCCTTTCCCTCTTCCTATGGAACATGCTCCAGGCTCATTCTCCCATTCATTTCCCTCTCTTGTTTCTTGTTCTAGTTGAACCCTTCTCTGAGCAATGTCAGTACATTAATCTTACAAGAAGGTATTATTTTTGTTTATTTTTTTCTTCTGGTTTATGAAACCATAAGACCTTTACAGAAAGTCTCGTAAGGAAGAAGGTGGAAATGTGCAGCTGGCAGGGGAAATGCAATGACCATCAATGAGGCTGCCATGGAAACATAGCCTAAGGCTACCAAGAGTCAAATCCTACCAGTAGATATTTCATGACATTTTGGTAAAAAGCAGGCAAATCTGCCATTATAAACATAAGTTATGTTGGTCAACATTGCAGCTCAGTATCTCCTACTTATTTCTTTACAGTGGTGGTCACTCTGTCAGCACAAGTGTTAGTATATTGGGCTTTTTAACGTGGTAAATACCACTGATCTAAATGTAGGTCACATTGAAGTGTTTAACTTAGAAGACTGCTTAAAGGAAGAATTTGGGGACATAGCCACATAATTTAGGCATCTGTGTTTACACGATGTGAATAATTTCCAGTGTGACAATTTAGAGTTATAATGTGACATGGGAATTCTTGCTTCTTTAACATCAGGTACCCACTTGTACAGAAACAAATCAGAGGAAAATCTAAAAATTTTTAACTGGTTTTTGGGTTTTTTTTTGGTGGTCAAAAAATACCTTTTATTTTGCCAGCAAAGCATGTAACAGATGTAGATATCTTGACACTTCAGGACAGATTGTACAAATCAGACCCATCCAAATCAGGACTTATTTGGACAGCCATACCATATCTTCAATTAAAGACTTTTATTTTTCTTCTTTTTACATAACTGTATATTTTGTAAATACCATTATTTGAAAAGAATCCCACTCGTGTAATTTGGAAATCATGTTGAGCTGATGTATTCACTTTTCTCTTTCAAATGGTACAATCACACAGTCTATAACTTCTGTCCAAAAAGGAAGTGATGCTTTAAAATATTTTTGGGCATGTCACTTTTAGTCAGTCACTCAGTAGCACAATGTGTTAAAGCTAGTTACCTAATTCTGGGACTGGAGTTGATCAGACAATACAAAGAGCTTAAGATCTAATCGTATTTACTTGGTCAGTCCCAAAGAAAGAAGTTAAATGCCAATTTCCTTGGTACATCGCATGCACTTTATCCTCACCAGCGACCTTTACATCAAGAATGGGTATGCTGATTCAGACAGAAGATGAAAATTCCTATGACACAGCAGAAAAAGCTTCATTCTTTCAGAAATGTGACATTCAGAGGAACTGCTTTCAAGAAGAAACACAAAGAGGCAGCTCAAACATTTTAGATTTCAGAAAGACACGTTTCTTCCAGAACTTGATATCGCAAGATACTGAATCTGAGATACTACCAGAAGGGTGTTTAGGCTTAATGTGCTCTAGGAGTTATCAGAATCATGAACACAAATGACTCTTGGGAAATAGTGCTGCATGGAACAGAACTATTGCTGGATGCTGGGAGAAAAAGCTGGGAGATTATGTGGTTCCCTTACCAAAGGACAAGAGTCATACCATGACATAGTGTATGAGGGTACAACACATGGCGTGTTATCAGATGGAGATTTGCATTCTTTACCTCTACATGGTCACTTTCTACGAGCACTTTGGTTAGAGAGCAGTTTACCTCATGGAAAATGAGGATAGACTTATTCACATGAGGGTTATATTATTAGGGACAAGAAGACAATAATTGGCATGCTGAACATCCTAGATATTTGTATACTGACATGAGAAGTATGAAGATTAAACAAAGAGATTTGAAAGCCTTAATGCATAATCAGGGCTACAGTTTAATTGCTGTAGCAGAGCTTTGAGTTAATTACATATGACCACACTATTAATACAAAATGACTGAGGATCAGTCAGAAAGAAAAAAAAAAAAAAGAGTAAGAGACACAGCATTGTGCACCAAGATTTTCTATCATTAATAATGTCAGATAACCTATAGATAAAATTCCAGAAAAGGTGAACTGAAGGGAGAAGGACTGAAGGAGACTTGACATTTATTTGAAAAAAAGTAAAACAGGTACATAAGCAAACATTTCCATTGCACATAAAGGATGTTATTTTAATAAAAAACCAAGATGGTTAAAGCTTGAACTTAGATAGAGAAAGAAACAAGAAATGGAATGTAAGATTAATAAAGATGACCATAAATATAAAATAAAATAAAATAACATGAACATGTAGAGAGAAAGTTAGAAAGACTAAAGAGCAATGTGGGGTGCAATGTGTGAGAGACATCAAAGGTAACAAGAAATCATTCTTTGAGTAATAAGAAAAACATCATGGAAAATCTTGATCTGATACTCAAGTTAATGTCGTTCTTAAGTTTCCCTGTAAAAGGTCAATGACTAGCAGATGTCTGGAAATACTAACACTAGTGATAAAAGGATAAGATTTCTGTGATTTCTGCTTTGAATAAGGAAAGTAGAAATTAAGAAGCAATTATGAAGAACTGATAAATTTCCAGTTAAAATAATCTCACATTTTTAGTAATTATCTCTACTTTAAGAACTGAAGAACTAAAGCAATCAACAGGACCAAATTATATAATTACATCAAACCATTATAATTTTCTTCTAAGACAGAACCACAGGCCTTCTGGATAAAGAGGACAAAAGTAAATAGTGAAAAAGAAACCTTAATTTTAGAAAGGTTTTGGTTCATGCTCTCAGAAGATTCTAACAAACAAGGAATGAAAACATGAAAACATGGAATCACTATCACATGAATTTGGTGACCATTCCAATAAAATAGCTATCAATTTCAAAAGAGAAAAAATATATTTGTGGAGTTTTGCAGAAATCTATCTTGTATCTGATCAATGCATTCATTAGCTGTCTAAACAATGAAAAAAGAGTTCATTTTTTTCAGTTTGCCAATCATATGAACCTGACAGAAAACAGATACACTAGATGGCATGATTAGAATGGAAAGTAATCTCAAAAATTGGTAAAACAGTCTTGCAAAAAGAAAAACAAGGAAAAGGAATGAAATTCAGTGAAAAAAGACAAGTGTGAGATGTTGCATTTGGAAAAAAATAGTCAACTGCACAATTATAGGATGGGATATGACTGTAGCACATGTGCAGAAAGGGTATCTAGGAGTTAGAAAACACTGTGAGGCAAATATGAACCAAAAAGATTGTAGGGTGAAAATAGAAAACTTTATTTTGGGTAGCAGAAACCCCAAAAGCCTCTAAAAGATGTGAATTAATGCTATCTTCTTTCAGGTCTAGCAATATGTAAGGAATGATGGAACTTCATGTTTTGGACCTAGTAGTCTAAAGTAATTAAAGATGAATCAAGAGAACTGTGGCAAAAATAAACAGGAGCTTAGAAAGCAAAGCAGCTGAAGAAAGACTGAACAGTTTCTTCAGTTACTGAAACGAACATTTACTGATTCCCCACTGACTGCAGTGGGAGCTTAGGCACCTTGCTCATAAGAAGACATGCCTGCACTGCAGACACCTAAACACAGGCATGTGAAGTTTTGATCTGAATCGCACCACAGCAAAATCTTCCCAATATAGCACTGGGATTAATTGCCTGGAAACTGTGAGGTCTCCATCATTGGAGGTCCTTAAACAGGATTGGAAAAGCCTCTGTCGGGAACGAAGTAGGTATGTAACTAATCATGCCTCAGGGCAAGGAGGTGAAATAAACGGTCTTTTAAATCCCTCTGGGAAACTGGGACTTAGAGCCTGAAGCCATTCATGCACTTAGATACCTAGATTAACTGTTCCTGTACTTCAACACAGACAGTCATTGAATTAAGGTCAGACCTAATCCTGGGATCTCTGAATGACTCCCTCCTGGCACCTCCTCTCCTCCATTGACTAAATAGAGAGAGCACTGGGAAATCAGTCCCTGAAGTTAGCCGGACTGAAAGGCACATAAGCTCCCTTTGATTTTTTTTTCAGCAGTATTAACACTTCCATGGGTGTAGGTATTGAAGGGGGGGACTGTTTCCCCCATGATTTAGTGCTCTACATTACTTCCTTGCCTGGTGTCTGATTGTTACAATGACCCAGTCTGGCTCTTGATAGCTATGCAAATGTTCTTTTATTTCTAGTCAAAAGTTAACAATCTGCGAAAAGAGAGCTCTTGAAGTCAGGATTCCCAGCTACTGCTTCTTTCCACAATGTTAATTGTAAAATGCATTTGAAACCACTCTGCATCCACGTTTTTCTCCCTGCAGAATGGACTTACTATACCACTAATTTCATGGGTGTTGTGAAGCAAAGAAGTGTGAAGTATTATTCCTGGAAGGAACAGACCCATAAAAATCGATTTAGCATGAGCGCTCTCTCTTTATCAGTGCCACTGACACCAACTTCTTTTTTTTCTATAGGAAGAGGCAGTTCTATCACTTGAGCCGAATGGGATTTCCACGTAACAACGTTATGGTGTGAAGTAAAGCTGCACCATAAGCAAGGCAAGTGGTCCTACCAGTGGCCCAAGGAACTGGGAGGATGCTTTTTCACTGAAATGTTATCCACATCAGTTAGTATCTAGTGTATGTGCCTTATATCATTTCAGGATGAAGAATATCATCTTACTGAGTGAGGTGGGGCAGGACTCACTAGTAGATTTGTTTACTACCAAAGTGAAAATACCTGCAGACACCCTGGTGCATGGAGACAGCATTTAGTGCATTGACCTGATGAAAAGAAGATGTGTGCAGTAAGAGTGCAAGTAGTTGAAAGGCTCATCTCTTCCTTTCCACACTGTTGGCATTTTATATTATAATGTCTACAATTTTAGAATAATAGGCAATCCAGATGCAGTCATTATGTGGCTTATACAATCTGATTTGTTCAGTACAGGATTGATAATTTGCTTTAACCTTCATTATTTCCATTGTATTGTACATTGTTCTTCAAATCAACATCAGACTTTCTATCTCCCTTTTTCCACAGGTAAATCTGGGTTTTGTCTTTGGTGAGTTTTAGGAATTATGGGCTATAGACAAAGTTTTCTGCAGAAAGACTGAACCTTCCATTAATTTTATTTTCATAGAATGAAAGATCTGGTAAGAGTGGCTGAGCTTGCAAGAAGTTGTTTAGGAAATAACATTCTCTAGAAAGGAAACCTGTTAACTTGGTTTTGGGAGATGCAAAATCTTCCCCAAAGTCCTATTTCCTAAATTAACTTTTGCTAATGTGTCTGAATAGAATATGATGGACTTCAAACAAAACTTGTGGTAACCTTTATGATGACTTGCTTAGCTGTGATTTCACAAGCATGTCCTCAAAGTCATTCTCATGTTTTTGGTTTGGAGGTTTTGTTTTGGTTTTAATAATAACTATGTATAATCATGGTCAAGATCCATCTTATTTTTGTCACTTTTACATTTTTATGGTATCAGGAAGATAGATACAAAAAGAATGAAATACAAAAGGATGAAGGGACCTTAGTTCTCTTGTATTGCCACAAAGTGTCACCCTTTTCCCATGCATCGCCTACCTTGATTGCTTTTATGTAGCTCAGGAAAAAAAATGTCTCCTTTAAAGGAGACAGTTCTAAAACACAGGGACAGAGTCAGGGTCTCAAGTTGTGTAAAGTGATATATGTCCATGCAGATCTCTGATGGCTGTAATGGAGATTAAAAAAAAAAAATCAGATAAGGAGACAACACTTGGTGTTTTGATTCATAGATTGTTCGTATTAAATGTCTTTGAAGATCACAACATGGTTAAAGCCCGTGATTAGTTTGTTTACAGGGAAGCTTATTTGTCCATATAGAATCAATCATCTTGTTTGCATACATAAAAAAATGCTGTCATTGCACTGTGATTGCACATACTTTGTAGATCTTCATTTCCAGCTGTTCACAGTCAGCTGGGGAAATGAATGAATGATTTGTGGGTTCTTTGATATCACTGTGTTTGTAATTTGCTGTCATTTCCCAAGACAGATTAAAATCAGGTGGAACTAGGTTTCTCCAAATGTGGAACTGTGGAAGGGAAACTTTCTTCTGTGGATGAGTAAGGACGAAGCAGAGTTCCCGTACTTCCAAGATTGTAGGAAATGCTCACTGCTGCCAGGTCTACGGGTGTACAGCTTTGCCCAAGCAGCTTGCTGTCTACAAGATGATAAGGACAGAAAGAGAAACAATTTGGTGTCCATTGGGTGGTGGAGATATGAACCGGTCTTAGCTGCTGACTCAGCTGTGTACTTGACTAGCCATTACAAATTGCTGCGGTGTGTGTGACTGAGGATATGACAAAATCTTTGTGGATCCTGACTACAAGCTGTTTTCTCCTATTGTGAGAGGAAGGACAAAAGTGTTTCTTGAGGAGCTGGAATATAAAACAATTGAAGTTACCATAACTGATACATAAAAGGAAGGGATTGATCTGGTAAAGATTAAAGGAGTTAACATAAACCATAAAATTTTGTGTGGTTGTGGGAAAATGGGTTTAGTGATGTCTTCTCTCATTTAAAATTTGTGCAGGAAATGGAAGCACCACCTAAGACCTCTTGAGGGAATAGATGGGAGGACAAAATGGCTGCCAGCAGTTATTTTTATGAAGTGATGGGGTTCATTTAGGTCTTCATTGCTTCAAATACAATGTGTAGCTGATCACTGTTACACTGAAACCTCGCCAGAACAACAAAAGGCAGATGACAAAATCTCGACGTGTAACAGTGGACAGAGACACTGCACACGAACAGAAAGAGTCCTGGGTGATCCAGTTGCACAGACTCTGGATTATATACAGAAAATGGTGAACATGTATAGGTAGTGTCCACAATGAATGTGAGTGAACTATGACCAGGAATAGGGTCTTACAGTGAAACCTCGCCAGAACAACAAAAGGCAGATGACAAAATCTCGACGTGTAACAGTGGACAGAGACACTGCACACGAACAGAAAGAGTCCTGGGTGATCCAGTTGCACAGACTCTGGATTATATACAGAAAATGGTGAACATGTATAGGTAGTGTCCACAATGAATGTGAGTGAACTATGACCAGGAATAGGGTCATGAGGGAATTATTAGACTCATGGTACGTCTCCAGAGATGGTCAGTGATATTCAGACAAATAGTCAAGCTCTGGGTAGTGCAACCCAGCATGTCACAGTAAAGTTATAATGAAACATTACTTGACACGTGATGGTTGCACATGTAGGTCATGGCCATGAACAATGTCTAGCTCTGAGCAGACAAAGCTGCTTTCATGATTTCAGCGACTTCCAATACATTGTAACAATATTTAGCAATATTTTAATCAACGTACTCATTGATTGTGCAGGGTTTTATCAGCCCCAATGATGGTACTGCACTTCATATAGATCTGTATCTTTTCATCAATTGATGCTATTATCTAAGAAGATAAGAGCTGTTACACAGGGTGGGGTTTTGTTGTTGTTGTTGCTGTTGTGTTTTTTTTTTTTTCTCGAAGATCTGTAGAAACCTAATTTCCGTTTGAGAACTCTAGCGCTATGTTAAATTTGGTTGAAATCAACCATCTCGAAGAATCTGTAGAAACCTAATTTCCGTTTGAGAACTCTAGCGCTAT
The DNA here is from genome assembly GCF_000699145.1 of Aptenodytes forsteri. Taxonomy (NCBI): domain Eukaryota; kingdom Metazoa; phylum Chordata; class Aves; order Sphenisciformes; family Spheniscidae; genus Aptenodytes; species Aptenodytes forsteri. Next base: position 3,664,324 of record NW_008795932.1, read on the forward strand.
GTTAAATTGGGTTGAAATCAACCAACATTTTCTGAAATTGTATTTGAAAATAAAGAAATAGAGGAACACAGAAAGATCCAGAAGCCTGATTTCTGTGGGAAATGAGACAGAAGAGAGGAAGCATCTGAAAAATATGTCACATTATTGAAAAAAAAGGAAAAAAAAAGCTTAATTTATGACACTTGATAATAAAATGTTTTATGATAGCAAGAGGAAATGGAATTTTGCAACTTTTAGCAAAAAATCAGCCTTGTTGGGTTTATAGAAATGTGCTACAATGTTTGATGACGTGAGGGAGATGTCAAAAAATCAGTTCATCATCTATTCAGGATTGAGTAAAGGAGAATGTTATCTGGTAAAAAACAACATTATCTCCCTCCAGTACATTGACAACTGAAACATATGTACTTGAATATTTATAGAGCAGTATGTTAGAAGATAATGCTAAAGACAGGATATTAGCTGGTTTTAGCTATAGATGACCAAATCATTATTAAGAGAGGGAGAACTTGTTTCAAACTTATATCTCTAATAAATATAATGGAAAAAAGGTTAATGTGAAGATACTGATTAGAATGATCTTTGCTGGAAATTTCATGGTAAAAGCCTACAATGTTTTCAGTACTTATTTTTTAAAACCAGAATTTCTTACTTCTGTTAAATGAACCAAGTATTGGGAATTCTGACACTTGTCTTGAATGACTGAGAACAAAGAAAAAGTTCTGTTAGTAGAAATTAGAAGTTTCTAAGTTGTGAGTCAACAGGATTTGGATGCATCTGGTTTGTGAAAGATAATATCTGAAGTAAAACACTGCAGAAAAATGTAATTTTCTTCACAAAAGTTTTCAAAATTCAGCTTCAATTACAGGCAGAGAAAAATGTTCTTCAAATGTGAAAATTCTTCTGAAAACAATATTAATAAAAGGAAAAGATGGTGACTGAAAAAAATACCTAAATCTTAGCTTTTTTATTTTATTTTATTTTGTCTTCATTTCTGACAAACTAGAAATATCTTGGTGCATAATACAACAAAAATAATAAAACAATCCCAACTTGGATAATTTCATTCTGAAAATGTTAGAATAATACAACTTTTTTTGAACTAATTTCTGATGAAGGAGGAGCTGCAGGAAAATCTGTATCCCACATCAACTCAAAATGATAGCTAGCAAAATATCTTGCCTCCTTCTTTCTAACTGGAGGATGAGATTGTCTTGTAAGAAGGGATTGTGTTGACTGCCAGGTAGTGCATGCTGAGTTTTGGGATGGATCTCAGTCTCAAAACCTGAATGTGTAGCTGTGGAGAGCTGTACTACATACAAAGCTGAATCAGCTACAGACAATGCTTGCTCCGATGTGTGTGCCACACAGTGTGACTTTTAAAACGAGTAATGAGAAAAAAAACAGTACTACAACTATCCTTTGAAGTATTGTGAGCATATATACTTATTCTTATTCTTAAATAGAAAAAAAAAGCCACATTCAGTGGTTAAATCATTTTTCCTGAATGAAGGCAAATTCATTTTATCAGTATAAATGTAGTGCATTTGTTTCTAAAAAGACAACCTGTTCCTTGGAGTTTCAATACATCGGCTGAGTTTTGTTAGTATATAAATGTTCTCATTATCAGGTTAGGTATGTAAAAAGAATTCCCTGAGAGCCGGCTGGCACAATAGCCTCTAATGGCTCTCAGAAAAGTTGTGGTTTATCATGTAAGAAATCTGCTTAGGTCTTAGTTGCTAGTTTCTTCCTTCGGGGTATACAATATGAAGGAGCATTTTCAAATATGCAGTGATTGATAGTCAGGAATAGAGTCCCTAGAAACGAAGTGGTTCATAAACCTTGTACCACCTCTGCACAGCAGTTAAATTTCATATTAAACAGTGTTTTAAAGGTAGAGTCCTAACTTGCCTAGTTTAGAATAGAGATGCTTTCCATTTTTTTTTTTTTTTTACACTATTACACTGAAAATACAGATTACTATTGGTGCCTGCGTAAAGCCCTAACCACAAGGCCAGAGTCAGGTTCCTTTTTGGTTATTGCCTCCCTTGTCCTAGGAACTTTGCCTTTGGTTGTGGATAGTAGCAAGACTTCAGTAGGAAGAGTTCAGAGAAGCATACCCCAGGTCTGCAAAATAGCCCTCTTCTGGGATGTGATAGATGTGGGTTTGACTCCTCTGGGTTTAGGTTAGCCAAGGTAAGCTAAGGTAACTTAGGTGTCTAGTTTTCATGGCAAGTGATGTAAACTTGAGGCTGTATTCTTAAAAGCAGGAAGCCCTGCTGCTTGCCAAAAGTGAAGCAGTCACCCACTTACTAATACCTAAATTAGACACCTGATTCCAAGAGGCAGTATTGATATGTAAGTCCTAATTTTTTGTGTAGGCACTTACCTCTGATCTTCAGATAAGTTACTAATTCTGGCAGAGTGTAAGCATCAGACATGCTCTTCTTAAAGGTGTTTTTGATTTTCTGTTTATTAATCCACCCATTCTCTACATCTGTTCCTGTGACTCTCAATCTGAGATGCCCAATTCCCTCCTTTTGTTGTAGACTGAGCTTAGCTTTTTAATCCTGACTTCTGAGGTTTCTCTGGGCTTTGAGCACGTAAAAGTTCAAACCCCATAAATAATGAGCAGAACTATTCATGGCAAGTAAGCAAGAAAAACAAAACAACAAACCAAGTAGTAGAGATTTTTCTTGTTCGCTACCTAATTTTTCTCCTATCCTGATCCAAAATCAGGTTCTCTGTAGGAACAATTTGCTCAGAGTCCTTGGGCAAAGTCCTAGTATGTATTCGTTTTCAATCATTCACTTTAGAAACTCCCCTTGCCTTGCGCTGAGCAAGCTTGTCCTTGTCATTTCAGCTCATGCTCTGTCATTTGGCTTAATGTCTTTAGAAGGAGTACAATGCTTTGATTGAAAAAGTCATTTTTATAGTGGGGATGAACTAAATGAACATGGGGGAGGATTCATTATGCTGAGAAGAACAGGCAGAAGACCTTGACTATATTTCTTCCTCCCTTCCCATTTTAGGGAGCTTAAAAGGTAGGGATAACTTCAGTATAGAGAGTTGGCGTTAACCTGCATAACTATTTTGCTGCCTACAGTCAGCTGCAGAGTTGGTTATGAACTCTAACAAAAGCAAATGCCTCTGGGTTGATGTGGTCAATTTTTGATTTGAATCTGAACTGCACAAGTTGAATGTTTTGTCTGGAATCCAGATAGGTGTGCATGCAGGATAAATTAATCATTATTATTTTTTAAATGTCAGCTCAATTCTGAAGGACAGAATTATCATTTCAGCAAACTATATTATAAATACCCATGAATCATATGCAAAAAGACAACAACAAACTTTGTTCTCTCTTTTCCCCTCAAATCATCCTCAGAAAGTAGAGGTTATGGCAGTAGACTAGTGGGAATTTATTTCATTGGGGTAATCAGAAAAAAGAACAAGATACTACACAGGTGGAAGGGAGAAACTTCTGGGAAAGTTTAAATTGGTAGACACTGGAACCTCTTCCTTTCAGGTATGTGTTTGCAAATGCATATATAAGCATAAACAATGCTCTGGCAGTAGGCTGCAGGATCCAACACCAAGTTACATGATTTGGCTTTCCTGAAGGCTACACTGAACTGAGCTAAATTCAGATTAATTTAGATCTATAGCAGAATAAGTTTGAAATGGGTCAGAACTTAATTTCACATAATATTCAGATGTTCCTGCAAAGCATAAGAGTCTCTAAATTGACTTGGTGAGCTCAGAAGAGTGAGTTTTCTCCCTTTAGATCTGTTGTACTTACCATATTTACCTTCATGCAAGTACAGCTTAGGTCATGGTGGTTTTTCTTAAATTCTGCTTCTAGCCTTGGTGATACCTTTAATACTTCACATACTAATAGTAGAAAAAAGTGGGAACAGAGGTTTTACTTCAAATGTACATTTTTACAGAGATGTCTTCAAGACCAGTATGATAACGTGGAACAAACTGTGACAGAAAATGAGGGTCATTGTAAAGCTTGCTATTCTTTCTTCCTTTCACAAAGCACATTCTTTGGCTCCTGCCTTCCCACTGTATGCACAGCAACCATCATGGATGAATCAAGAGGTCAAAAGGTCTTACCACCTTTCAGCAAACTGTTAATTAACAGCATATTAGTGTTCTCAGTCAGACAAACAGAAGAAAATCTTGTGAGCAGCAAAATACTTTTCCCTTTTGACTACCCTACATGGGAAGTCATTTACAAATGACCAAGAAGGCGGCCAGCTTTTTGTGAAGGTTCAAAATAGGGCAAAAACTCAGAGCTCTGAATTCACAGCAGGAGACCTTCATCTTACAGCCACTCTGTCCCAGCATCTTTTATGTGTAAACAGCAAGCACGAATTCTTAACTAAAACAAAACGCTACACTGCATGCATAATTCCTCCCTTGGGGAGTGGAAAAGAGAGGACAAATTACATGTGACAGATGCTAGCTACATCACTTAACACACTACTGAAAGGCATTTAGGCTATATCAGAAAGGTATAGTGCAATGTTGAGAAGTACCTGAACAAGCTCTGAATGAGAAACTTGACATACAAACCCTGGAAGAGCACAATACTGTTATGGCTATCCTACTACTGGTCCCCAGAGGAGTTTATTCAGAGCTGACATATGCTTTCATTCAGGTCACTGCACTGTGTCGTGGAGACAGGTTTTTGGATAGTATGAATGTAGGCTATGCTTCGTCTACAAAACCCTCACGCTCCCAGGCCCTGTTTGGTATAAAAAGCAGATCCAGTGATAGATTAAGACATCTAAGGTGAGGTGTTTACTTCTGCACCAGATGTGTAAGTTCCCACTATACTCAAAGGAGCTCTAATCAGTCACTGGAATCTGGATAATGATTTACATGAATGTAGATGTTTATTTTAGGGGTGCTTGAATTGTGCTCTGGGCTCCGCTAATTAGGTGTGCTATTCAGTTACCTAAAAATAGTCATGTGGTGCCATTTGAGCTGCTCTGATATAACCTGCCTGCCCTACAGATGCTGCTTCAGAGTCATATGAATCCCCTGTAAACCCTTAGTCAAACCCACCCATCCCAGATGGATGTTCAGGGAACTGAATCAAACCCTGGCTGCCCACCGCCTGTAATGAAGACTGAGATTCCTTGCTCATAGGTCAGCATCCTCACACAGACACCTACATGTAAGGACCTTGAGGTAGAAATTAATCTTATCTCTTCTCTCCCTATACTAAGCAAGATGCAGGCACAACTTTGTCCCATGCTCACGCCTCAGGTTTCCACCACATAAAATATGGGCCCATGGAACAGGAAAGGAGCTTTGCTGAGGGACAAGAGGTGTCTGATTTGCCTGGCAGTGGGGTCTTGGGTGAGTGGGTGTCAAAGCACCTGCAGGCCACTCTACATGTAGCATAGCAGATTATGCAGGGCAGATGAGAAATCTTATGTCAAACCAAGCAAATAGGATGAGGAAAAGCCTGTGAGTGCTGAGACAAAGTTGCCACCATCAAATGATTAGAAGAAAGAAGTGAACTATAAACTGATCAAAGAGTATTCTTTATGGTCTACATTAGTATTTCTTGATAAACATTTCATGAGTTTTGATGCACACTTTGCACAACGCGGTATTATGTGCTTTGCCTGCTTTTTTTACAACATGGTTTTACCCAACATGTGCTTGTTACTTAACATCTGTTTCAGCTGTGCATACACTACAAAGTATTAGTTTCCTGTAGTTAATATATACCTCATTTAATGAGTTAAATTCAGTAATACAAACCTCATATGTTTTTCTTACCGCAAGTAGAAAACATATGGATTAAATTTGTTAATTGTCACCATGACTGGTTGGAGAAGTAATATTGAACAGCTTCACTATACTGGTTTAGGTCCTCAGCGTAATATCTACGAATTGTATAAAACCCACTGGGGCAATTCAGACCTGTTGTGGCCCCCTCTGTTCTCCATGGCTGACTTATAAAAAAGGTGGATAGGAGTGAGTTTCATGAATCGTGCTGGTTGTGCCAGTTTGGCTGTATTCTTTCTGTATTTCCTTTTCTCACGTACAACAGGACTAATTCTTCCCAGAATTGTCCAAACTACATTGTATGAGCAGTACTGTTTATCCAGTTAAATCTTGTGCAGTAGGGTAACATTAGACCTACTGCACACAGGTAAGCGTAGGGTCATGTGGCAGAGGAATTGTTGATATTATGCTTCTCTCTTGCACTGGAGAAAGGTGTATGATTGTTTGCCCAGAAAAGTTGAAAACATTTCTTGGGTGATTAGAACACAGTAGTCATTTCTGTCTATAGATTTCTCAAACAGTAAGTGACTATTGCTTCACTTTAGGTCTCTGTACTCTGCTGTTCTCTGAAAAACTAAAATAATAATATCAGTCTACTATCTCTCAGGGCTGTCATCATCATCTTGAAATCAAATTTAGAAGGAAAAAGGCTCCAAACCTCATCTGGCTCTTCCTGAGCATTCTCTTTCTAGATGGGCAATGGGAGGAAATGACTGTTTGTATGTACTTGAGAAGTAGCAAAAATGTCTATCTAGAAAATGTTGTCTCCGTTGCAGAGAATTTTTCCCAATTGTAATACTAGCTGCCCTACGAAACAGCAACAGATTTGAAACTGCCCTTTTAATATGACTAAATCCTGCTACTGCCTGCAGACACCGTACTTTGAGGGACAAGAGCAACATGTTTGGAGTATTATCATCCTGTTGTAAATGTGGGAGCAACTAATATCTCCAGTGGACTTTTCCTGTGCATTCTTCTTTTGGCTGTTCACAGAAGGCTTCTAGAAAAATAATTTTGCAAACTCTTAACTGAGTCTGTTTTGATTTCTTCAGGTGGGTTGAAGTGGAATGACAATAGCAGGGGACTATCTGCTGGCAGCTCATAAACCAGATTATGTTTGAAGCCTGCTTCCGTCTGCTGTTTGCCTTCTTGTAAGCACAGGGAGGATGAATCTATTCCACCATGTCAAAGCAAGGCTTTAGTGATATCAGCAGCTAAAAAAGTGATCAGGAAAAAAAATATGAGAAAATAAGAAGTCACTGATTGGAGAATAAAGGGCTAAAGGGCTTAGGTATGTTTGAATCATTTCCACTAATAAAGTTCCTAACTACTTCTCCCTAACACAGGTGATTCACTGCCACTCGACTTTTCAGCAGCATTAATGCCCAGTTTAAAATATCCATGAGATGGATTACTGTACTAACTACTTTACAGTACTGCGTTTATGGTCAGGATTTAGTGGAAAGCTTCTTTCTCCTATAAATCATGCTATGAATATTGATTGTGGTACCTTCTACTTACCTAAAATTTTTATGAGGCTTTAAAAAAAAAGTACTGACAGTACCCACTGTTTTGGTGGGAAAGATCCTTTCCCAGAAACTAATCTGAGGAACATCTCTTATATATCCCAATTCAGTGTTTATATAGTTAAGAATGACTTTATAACAAAGTGCTGCCAGTCCAGACCAATTTATTATATGCTATACAAGTGTTAAACTGCCTTAAATCAATAGTTAAGAAGACAGGAGAGTCTTGGTGTGTAATAGGTCATCATTTTAATGAAATATAGATTATTCCAAGACTATTAAAGCAGTGGTTGGTGTCAGGAAAATTGTTCACTTTTTCAGTGTTAAACAAAACCATCTATTTTAATGGAGTAAAATCAATAAACAGCTGAGACCTGCCATGTAGCTTGAATGCCTAAGTAAATATATAGTTAGAACTGTCCATTGATAAGTAGATGGGTTACTGCTTGCATGTCCTGGTTACTAAATCTGACTAAAGGAAATGGTGTAGGGGGAGCGGGAAAAAAGGAAGAAGCAGAAAAAAATGTTTTGAGTTAACCACTTATTTTGCTTGACAGACACTTTCCAATCCCTTTTTCAGAAAATATTTTCCAAACTGCATAGATATTGGGGGCTGAGGATAATTCAGGAGTGGGGGAACTATTGCAATTTAGAAGTTGAATTGAAGGAAACTTATGGGGCCCCGAGAAAAAGGTAATTTAGAAAGTTGCCTCAGGTTACAAATAATTGGTTTCCAATAATGAGCACAGTTTTACTTAATGCTTTCAGGATTATCTTAAAAAAAAAAAAGTCTAAAACTATAGTAAGGTTGCAAACTTACCTCCCATCCATCAAAGAAAAAAAAGTCTGTTCTACATCAGGATGAAACCAAAGACTTTTGCCCTTATTCTGTGAAAATACCTCTTCTTTGGACAAGAACTCTGATAGCCAGAGTGCTAAAGCAGGCAGGAAAACCCAGGGTGAAGTCTCTGTTGAAAAAATAGGCCTTATATTTAGGGATGTTTGTGGTGAAAGCTTTAAGCATTTTGATATTTTATATCTTCAATTGGATTCCTCTCATTTTCTCTCTTCCTCTTTATAGAATAATTAAAAATTCACTTAGGTAAAGAGAGAATTATTTTATAATATGGAACTAAGGGCATTCAGATAGAATGCAGAAGACTTTGATCTGAATCATATTAACCAGAAACTTGAAATGAGGTCTCTCATGGCTGAATACACTGGCACTTGGGCAGTTAGCTAGTCATAGGTCTTCTTTGCTTTGATCATTTCTAACGTGAGGCTGAGAAAATTCCCAGTGCTTTCCAGTGTTGGCTGTTCTTCATAAAATTTCCACTTGGAAAAATCAGAAATTTTCAGTGAAAGACCAACTGCAGATTTCTCATCTTAGTCTAGCTATGGTTCACTAAATCACATCCCATCCTGTTTCTTCCACCACCAGCTTCTGTTGACACTGCCTGCTAGTAAAACATGGTTCATGCATAGGTCTCAGAGTTGCTGTCACTTGGCAAATTGTAACTCCTGAAGGTACACAACTGAAAAACTCCTAAAACAAAGGCATTAGGCAAAAATCTCTATCTTGGCCCATTGATTTATATGCACATTACAATAGGACATTAATTCATCAATTGTGTTAGGTTCGGTTTGCAGCTGGTTGTCTCTGAACACAGTTCAAAAGCAGTCCCCGACTTGAAGGAAAACTGAGATTTTTATAAAACATGCTTGAAGGCAAACACCCTGAGTTTTGAGATGATTGTTAATGTTGGTAGCTAAAGGTACCTATCCTGCAAATCAGATGCTTAAATATAGACCTCTAGTGCCATTTGATATGTCCTAAAATATTCCACCTCACCACCCAGTGACTGGTCATAGATGCAGGAATAATAATTCTTAACAGGAAGAGTATTCATTATTCTAATGCAACCAGTGAGTGGACATTGTAACATTTGTTCTTGTAAGCAAACCTGGAAAAATCTCTCCATACGGTCCAATTAGCATGTTTAAGAGATCATTTTAAAAGAATAGTTCCAGGAAAGTCAAGAAGCCATGACCTTCCATAACATTTTTTCTGCTTTTTCAGTTATTGATGAAATGAATATAAAGCAGTACATAAACACATAGCCAAACAGCTCTTTTCTTTCTTTCTTTCTTTCTTTCTTCATTTTATTTTTTCCCTTCCATAATGTATCACTATATTTTTAAATTAAGCCCAGCAGGTAGGAAGATCCTATACCATTTTCAAATAAGACCATTTGTCCCTGCATTACAGCAAGTTTCTTTTATATGATTTCTTTCTGGGCTTAGCCCTGCTGCTTTCTGAAAGATGAGTTAAAGATCCTTTGGAATAAATCCTAATGACTGCCTAAGTAATTGCTTTCTACAGAGACGTGTGCAGTTAGATTTTACTTTTTCCTGACATCTAACTCTGAGACATCCTTATCCTGCAACATGGATTTTTTTTTCCCCTTTTCTTCTTATATAATCTTTTCTCTTATTAAAGGCATTTTACTTAAAGCTGATTGCCTTCAGCAATAATGGCATCTTGAAAAAATAAAGATGACAAAAATATATTGCTCAAATTTCATATGCCAGTAGGTACAGATTGAATACAGGAGACAAAGTTGTGCCAGGTGTTTATGTAGAGAATAAAGATGAAACTTCTTGTTCTTCCATCATTTACCATTCCCAAGGACTGGGCAAAATCTTTTCGTAGAGGACAAAGCTGATAGCAAAGGAATAGCACAGCCAGCTCTGGGGCTGGGAGAGGTAACTCAAGAACCCCAGTGCCCTTTCAGCTGCAAGAAGATAATCTGCTGCAGGGTGTGCAAGCAGAAATCTGTTCTTTGAAAATTACATCTTCTCCCTGTCTGTTTTCTTGCAGAGGCTCTGTGCTCTGAACCAAACCAGATCAGATGTTTTGAAGGAGACAGGACTGATTAGTCAGTTTTTCCTTATTCCTCTGCTTGGCTGGAGAAAATGAGGGTAAATTCTTGTCTCACAGTTGTTATCAATTACTAGTTTCTTTATGGAGTTCTAAGAATAACATTCCTTTGTCCAGCAGAACAGCATTTTGGCAGCTCTCTGTTATTTCTTTTTATGTATTTGACACAACATGTTTTACTTCAGTTAACTGAGGTGAAATATGAAGTTAACACTGTTAAGGACACGACTTCAATGAGTATTTTCCTCCCTTTTTCATTGTCTGTGCATCGCATACTACAAATTTACTTTAAAAAAACCCCTACAAACAAAAAGCATACTTTTTTTCTCTTCTGCATGGCTTTTTCTTTTTTCTAATCCTAAACTCCAGTCTTATATTGCTGATAAAACAGACTAGAACAAAGAGTCTATGGACAGTACAGAGTGAGAGAAACTTATGCAAAGGAACATCGTAGAATTTGGGAACTGCTGCACTGGAAAAACGTCTATGGTTCCCAGACAAAACAGGGTTTGTTCATATGTTTATACCCATATATCTGGCTTCATATGGTCTTGCTACTTATTTTCTTTGTTGCCTTCTTACCCTGTGTCTCTTAGGTTAGGTACTCAGCCGAAGATATAAAGAATTGTTTTTCATCCCTTTTCTTGTAATGGTGTTTGAGGGTAGATGAACTGCTTCATTTCAGATAAGAGCTAGCTTGAACTCCCAGATTAATCTTGAATCAAATCTGAAGTAAGCTTTCGCACAACAGTTGGGATAGCTTTGATCTTTTATTATGTTTAGTCCTTGAGTATTTCTGCTGGTTTGTAACCTGAAGAACAAGCAGGGAAGTAGCCATTTATTCTCTATGTGCTCTGTTCCATTGAACTAGATGCAGCTCCTTACATGATAAAATACTTCTTTCTGTGTCCAAGGGTGGTGTATTAATTTACAGGGGTTCCTCAAGGCAAAGATAATACAATAAAAAGAAGAAACACGAAACTGATGAGGAAGGCCTTGGTTGGTTGGGTTTTTTGGTTTGTTTTTTGGGGGGTGGATCAGTTTTGGGAATTTTTTTGCTTTCTTGTTTTGTTTTTACACCAGCTTTTAACACTAGTGCAAAAGATGCAGGTGATACAGAGAGAATGAATCTTCTTAGAATCTTTCAAGCCTTATCCTTCTATTTCCTTCTCTTTCCCCGATGGTCAGTATCTGTGAATTTGCCTTTCAATCCTTGTCAACTTGCAAACGTGAGGCAGTGTTTCTTCCTGTGTCAGGTGCCCAGGTTGCATATAGAACTGGCATGAAAACCAGAATTTATATTTACAGGACTGATTGCCATAGATGAACACTGCCAAATAGATGTGGTCACTCAATGACAAAATGACATCCACTCTGCAGGGATATTCTGAGTTTCCATTCTTGAGCATTTCCTTTCCATGATGCTGGTTTTTAGTTTCTCTATAAAAGTCTACAAATAGAATTGAATAAATAATTAATATTTTTAATAGTGAAATTTAGGATTGGTTTTAAAGAGATAAAACAACCTCTATCTATGCTTCTGTCTCCAACAGTCATGATTCACTGTGAAAGCAAGACAAGGACTATTACTGTTCCTCACTCATAGGATAATGATAAATACTGACTCAAATACAGTGCAGTGTGTAATGGCTATACCTTTATCATGTCTTAACTGTTGCACTGTTGCTTTGGGCCATTGTAAGTATGGAACTTTGATTTCTCCAGGGCTAACTCCACTTTCCATCTAAAAATGAAGAAATAAAACAAATAGCTAAAAATAAACAAGAAAACAAACAGGTATTCATATCTCCTTTTATGCCACTATAAGAAAGAAGGATGCTTCCATCCTGCCTTCCCTGATAATGGTTCCTTTGAGAAAGCTTAGTTGAGACTAGAAAATACCTCATTAAGTAGATATCCTTCTGGGTTTTGCAACATTAAAGGCTGTAAAGTGATTTGTGACAAATTAGAGCAGCTAGAAATGCAGGAAACTTGAAGTCTGAAGCTTGTAAGCCAACACTGACTTATAAATAAAATACATAATTTTCACTATCCTGACCCCTCATTACTTCAGTTTAAATAGTAATTCTGACCTTACAGGTTCTTGAGGTTTTTGTACATTCATCCTTAGCTATACAAAGCAAGGCAATGTGTATGAAACACCATATAAATTTAATTTCCTTTTCCAGTGTACAGAAGAGTGGCCATACATGCCCAGAAGAAAGGTCCATCTATCTAGAATCCTTCACATGTCCAAGACTAACCAAAAAGGGGATGTTTTGTGAAGAAAAGAAGAAAAAGATATCGTCACTGCAATCCTGTGAAGCAGCCCTCCAACTTCATGAAGTCTGTGCCTCAAGAACTCCTTGAATCCAAGGAGTATCTTGGATTCAAGATACTTTATGTATCTTTATGAGATTAAATACAGATGACATTTTTTCTTTATTTTTCCACATTGTTGTTCTGCTCTGGTCAGGAAGCTCATCAGTAATGTATCTATCTGAGCTTTGTTCTATCAGCACTCTCCCCAAATGTCTTTCACAGTTCTGTGAGACTTTCAGCATCTCATGAAAGGTTGGTATCTGCCCAAGGAAGACCCCCACAGCTTTCACTAGGTTTTGGAACATGGGGACAAAGTGCAACTTCAGGTTTTACACCATAGCTTTTGGTGCCAGAACAATGCCTCAATTAACTCCTCTAAAATAGCAGGACATGAGTCCATTATATCCATTTGAGTTATTAGGCTTACTTTTTAGAAATACGTCAGTATACATGATGAATGAGCATGTTAAGAAGAGGGAGATTTCCAGACAAGACTACATTTTAGCTCCCAGTATGAGGGGAGATAATACAAATTCTATGATACCTGAATCAGTGCACTAGAGGCATACAAATGAAGAGAAAATTGAGTCAATCTCCCACCCTAAAATCAAGTCAAGCATTAGACAAAGATAGAATCATAGAATCATAGAATCATAGAATAGTTTGGGTTGGAAGGGACCTTTAAAGGTCATCTAGTCCAACCCCCCCTGCAAGGAGCAGGGACATCTTCAACCAGATCAGGTTGTTCAGATGTATGTGAACAAATTGTTTAGCAACATTCATCCTTTTGAAGGGCCTGTTTCATCATTTCATTGTGCCATCTTTGTCCTGGGACATCTGCTGAAACTGCAGTTTCAAAGATGTTCCTGCTGCAAAAGCTTGCAAGACACAACAAGAGAGTAAAACAAAAAAGAACAAGAGGAAATGGTAAATGAGAGAGAACTGTGTAGGATAAAAAGTGTACAGGTAAGATGTTAAGAACTGCAGAGGTGAGTAAGTCCTAATTCCTCACAATGTGGTTGGAAAGCAGATACAGGCTCCATCAAATAGGTGAATGATGTTGATTTTAGTTGACGCGCTGTTTTGCAAATTCTGTAGAGAAGTGTGCTCCAGACAGTTCCTGTTTAAGGAGTAAATAGCCTACATGTACATCTGGCTGGGGAATCACTGTATGATAGAAAAAAAAAAAATAGAACAAGATAAAAATTTTCAATTTTTTTAAAATCATATTTTTCATTAGATAAATCTAAACACAATATCATCTTTCAGATATGCTCAATGTTGACTGAAATATTTTGGAGAGGAGAGGAGAGGAGAGGAGAGGAGAGGAGAGAAGAGCGGAGCAAACACA
>NW_008795932.1:3681873-3710647 GCF_000699145.1 Aptenodytes forsteri
ATGGTTTAGTGGGCCTGGTGGTGTTGGGTTGACGGTTGGACTCGATGATCTTAGAGGTCTTTTCCAACCTTAATGATTCTATGATTCTATGATCCTATACAGACAGTAAATCAACTCTTCTTTTCTCGTCTTTTTGATCTTGGTGGCATGTGAAGGTAAATCTGCATTACTATCATTCTTTACTAAAGTAATCTTCATGCTATAAAGAATGACTGCTTCCACAGATATTTGCTTTCCTTATATGGATGTCAGTACATTAATTCATTGATTTTGAATTGGTTCCATTTCACTGACATTATCTTTGGCCTTGAACAGAAAAAAATTCCTCTAGATTCAGATGAAGTCAAATAGGATAATGTACATTTGTCTCACAAGCCCCATCCAATAGGTTTAAAATATATATTTTGAATGTTTTCTCTGTGGCAGGATGTGATTTTCACTGGTAAGAAGTTAAGTATTGATACAAGTAAAACACTATTAAGTTTAATTTAAATTCTCAAGCACTTTTTTTTTTTTTTTTTTTTGCCTAAGAGTACTGATCACTGTTGTAAGAAGGTAACTGATACTTAAGGACATTATCTGAAAGCACAATACCAATAGAAACATAGCATGGACATAGGTATTTATTATTGTAAAGATTGTCTCCATTTTGCATATGGCACACAATAAAGATGTTGTTGTACAGAGCCTTGCACACAAAGATTTTTGTCTTGTTCACAGTTACTGTTTAATCAATAATGCATGGGCATAATAATGTTCCACAGCTCAGTTTAACTTTTTGACATCTCAATTTGTGAAATATTTAGGAGAACTCAAAATAATTGAACTACTCATTATTAATATTATCTGTAATTTCATTCCCTGTCTCTTTAGCAAACTCTAAGCGAACCTGTCTTATTTTCTTTCAGTAAATTATTAGAATACAAGAATAATTTAACCAGATCATTTTAATCCTAATTTGCACATCAAAGTATTTACTATTTGTGTTGTGGTTTTAGTTGTCAGTTACATGAAATTTTCTCTGCTCTTTGACTACATAACTGAAATTTATGAAAGAGAATAATAACAAATAAGTGCGTAATGGATAATGTGTATTGGATGCACATTTTGGCACAGTGCAATAACACGTGCTAAAATACATTAAGCTTTTGAAATCTGTGGACTTGTTTATAATAAAACTTGCCTTGATAATCACAAAAAGCTAATCACCAACAACAGGCAAATATAATGCAATACCTAAACTAAGAAGCACTTTCATTTCTTAAAATGTATGCTAGTTTTTACTTTTATGTGTTGAAATGTTTTAACATTCTTGTAGCTTCAGAGAAATGTTACCCATGAGTAACATTTGTAAACAGTTTGAATTCTGCTGTTGAAAGAGTCTATACAATTAATTATATCACCTTTCAGCAGTGCATGTTAGCATTAACACATTAAATGTGTTATGACAAAGCCTGTCTTCTCAAGAGTGGCTGCAGAACATAGCTCTGTCATTAAGTATGTCATAGGCAGATTTCTTGATAAGACTCACCTTGTCTGACTTTGGACCTCCATCTATGACCTAGCTGTCAAAACTTTTTTGTTTGTTTGTTGGGTTTTAGTAGTTAATGGAGAGAAATAGCTGTTTCCAGCTAGCTATTCACATAACCTGTGTTAGACAAAACTGCCTTAGCAGACGGGAATCTCATCCTGCAAATGCTTATTTTTCTACTGACTGAAAAAAAGGATCCAGCTAAATACCTAGATACAGAGGTCTACAGTCAGGTAGATGTCTAAATGTAGGAAATATGAATCTTACTCCTTGTGTTCTGGAAAATCATTTCACATGATTTCCCTGACTGATATTTGTTCTGTTATGAGTGAAGTAATTCAACCACAGACTTTGATGACTGTAAAGGATCATTATCAGAATGAGGCAGGAGCAGGGCTCCACAGTCCTTAGAAATGGAAGTACTGGCATGTTTGCAAATTTGCTGACAATCTGCAGACTTAACCCCGAGTGTTAAGAGCATTCTCAAGGTGATTCTCCATGTGTGAATGGGATAAGCAATGAGGATTTGCAAGAAGTATTGAAAGCAAGGGAATAATAATAATAATAATAAAAACAAAAGGCAGGATAAGAAAGATTTTCTGAATAGCTTCGTTGCTTTGAGTGCCCTATTTCACCTATGGTAGGAATAAGGGGTTGGTGGGGAGCCAGCCTTATGTATATGAGGCAGGTTATTCCCTTTCTATGCTCCTGCAGACCTTCTGTCTCACTCATAGGTAGCTTGCAGGGATCTATCTTCTGTGTCATTGCTGGAGAGAGTTAGGAAATTATATCTGCAAAAGTGAAAGTCTTTAGAAAGAGCAGGAAATCACCTTAATTTCCATGGAGAAATTTTCTTAGGCAACCTTGCAACTTATGTTTGACTTACGCTTTGATAAAATTCAATTATGAGTTTTATCTCTGATGTTTATCTGCTTGTGAAAGGTGATTTTCAGGTAATTCCATCTTACTGAAGGTATTCTGTATCCTTTCAAGGACAGCAAACCTGTATGTAAGAAGGGTTTGTCTTTAAGATTTGCTAATTCAGCACAAGAGGAACATGTTCTCTTCCAGTGAATCACAAACTGTTGTCTGGAATTACAGTGCGCCGACCACGTTCTCCTCATAAGTCATATCAGAGAACTGAAACACCTTTTAACTCCCAGAATCCCCCCTGGCGTCTCTACACTGTTCAGCAGTCCAGTTCTCAGGAAACAGCAACTAAAAGTATCTCAATAACTGTATTTCTTAATGCTGGTTGAGTTATGGACATCAATATTTTAATCATAAACGTTTTCTGCCATGGGTAAGGGAACATAATTAAGAATAGCTAAAAGAGCTGAGGTTTTAATTTAAATAATTTTACTTTTAACTGAAGAAAAAATTAAAAAAAAAGAAAACAGGGAAAAAAAAGAACAATAATCCAACAACAAGCTTTGACAGAGTCACTTTAAAGCCTCCTTTGCATGCCTCTCAGGAGAAATTTTATTGAAGACTTCTCCCCTGAGAGATGAAATGTGCTAGAGTGTGACATGTACCTTGTTTCCACATTTTTTCACGGTTTGTAATTTAGTGTGTCATAGATAATTGAAAAAAAATTGTAGACGGTAATTAATTTTATTTAAGGATAGTCTAATCTGGTGCTCCATGAATAACACTAACAATTTTATAAATGGGTAAATATGAATAATCTTAACACAGTCTTGTAAAAAAAAAATCAGTATCAGAAAAGAAAAAAAAAATCAATGAATGATCTTACAGCAAGCAAATTAATGAATATCAAGTATCTTAAATATAAAATTCAATACCATTATTTCTCTTTGTAGACCAATGTTAACTTGTACCTCTTCTCCCAGAGCGTAAGCTATTTGCTGATTACCAGGGAAAACTGTTGCTGTTTGAAATTGCAATAACATTTCAACATACCAGTGTCATCATTGCAAGAAAGTGTTAACAAAATCCCTTGTCAGAGCTTTACAACCAAATCTAAACAACATATATTGAATTTCTCATGACGTTTCCATCTGAACTGGGACCTGCTACTTCTTGAACTGCCTTGCTCTAGAAAATGGCTTTACGGAGTTGCAGAATACTGAGAGAGAGTGCAGAGAGCAAGACCCTTCCTCAGTTTTATAATCCTCTCATTGTCAACCTTTCATTAGCTCAAAACTGACATAGGCTGCCTTGTTAATACTTTCAGTTCCTGGGGAGTGATCTGCACTGACAAATGCTATAACACCGTAATTCTCCTTAGCTCGGTACTTACAGTGTCTTTGTCTTTGTGGTGAAATGTTCTCAGTGAAGCTTTAAAATGTGGATTTTCAGTTAGTCTTTTATTCAGTCAGTTTTCTGAGATATTTCTTTGGCTTCATTGAGTTTTAACAGGAGTGAAATTCTATTTCAAGTAAGTTCGGACACCCTTTATTATTCATATAAAATTTTTTTCTATACTCAGTATAGGCTTTTCAGACTTAAATGATCCTTAAAGTGTGGGTTTGCATTTATATAGCAGAAGACATAGGCATTTTTCTTTAACAATACAGGTCTTTGCTTTTTCAGCTGATGAGGAAGACCCAGAAAAACAAAAGATACGAGCCATTAGATCATTCAGGTATGAGTGAATTGTTAAATTAAAAAATGTAACCACTGGAATATCCACTTAGATTTCCTGGGGACTTTAGGCTTTCCAGTCTTGCCAATGTTGGTTAAAACTGATAAATATGATGCAGGGCCTGTTTAGAAAGGAATACAGATGAAATTATTATTATTATTATTATTATTACTATCTGGTGCATTCATATCGTGAAATGTTGATACTCTCGTATCTCAGAAAGGATAATGTCAAAAGAAAAGTTACAAGGAGGGGAAAAAATATAAAAAAATACCCTCAGCTATACAGAATAGCTACCATTCAAGGATAATATAGACAGTTTGGAAGAGGCAAATGAAAACCGTGCATGTAATGAAAAACGTATATACAGTATAGTGTGACTATAAAAGTACCAAGCTGAACTGTGAATGTGACAGGAAATCTTTTTCAAAGAGAAAATAATTAAAACTGTGGAACTCATTGTAAGACTCTGCAGAGGCCAAAAATATAATTAAATTCAAGAAGTGATTAACCATTTTCATGAAGGAAAAGTCCGTGAAGGGGTATTAAGCACAAAACAATGAATGTGCACTCTGATTCCAAAGCACCCTCTGTTAAAATATGCCAGACGTCTGGAGATGAGCATCGTTCTTTTTTTCCCTTGCTCATTTCCTATATTCAATCTCTGGCCGTACACTACATTCCACTGTCAGAAGTCAAGATAGTGATCTACAGAGGGTTTACTCCAGCTCATTATATGGTCTGCCATGTTATTAATCAGCAGCACTGTACCCCAAAACAGTCATCCCTATGCTTATTTCATTTAAGATGCTTGATGGAATCGAAATGTCTTGGGAACACCCATGGATTTTGTCTCTGGGATAAATGGAGCATCACCTACTTCTTCTAAGATGCTGGCAGACAGGAACAACATTCATTCTCATTCAGTAGCTGTGTTCTGAAAACTAGCTGGCCTGGGCACAGGAAATCTGCCTCTCCTTGACTCTCTAGGTGGCGTGGAAAACTCAGATCCAAAGCTACCATCTGCAAGAGGAAATGCCATCACCACCAACCTATAGGCTATTCTGTTGAGGAAGAGACGGAATGAGTCTCTTTTTCCTACAAGTTGCTCTACTTTGTCTGGCATTCCTCCATACCTTCTGTACTTAGAGCAGTCGTATCCACAGACATAAGTTAATAGCCCAGTGGTCAAGCTGCTGATCACGCGGAGCTTGCTGGGTCTATTTTCAAGCATTGCTAATATATTTTAGTCAACAGCTGATTAATGTTAAGTAAGCAATCATTAATTTGAACACAGGATAGAATCCCTTAGAATAGCCTTGACTATGTTGATTAAAATACTTTTTGTGAAAGGTTTGATTTGAATACTCTCACAAGGAGGAGGATGCTCTGAATACTTAGAAACTCAGCTGACTACTATCAGAAAGCTGTTCTGGGCTCTGAAACCTGATAAGAGGATGCTTTCTGTTTTGATACTTGGATGGCAGAAACTAGAAACTTCCTGGCATGTATTTGGTTAGCCTGAACATCACCTTTCATATAACAAGAAACTTAAATAATAAATTCCTGCTATGATATTCTGCTATCGTTACAGGAGAGATAATTACAGATATGTCTTAACTTCAGTTAAGAAATGAACTAGTTCATAATTAATATTAGAAGAGGGAAAAATAATAATCTTACTGATTCTGCTTTCTGTCAGTACTGAAGCTCCTTCCATACAGCTTTTACAGACTCAGTGAATCTGTTTTATCTCAGACTTCCAGTGCATTCATACCAGTATAATTAAAATGTTTTCAATAGAGCTATTATTTATCTATTTACCTAAAGTGCGAGTGAGATCATAAAAATACACTATATTTGCAGAAATTCCCATTAATATCTGGCAACTCTTCCTTTAATTTTAATTCCATTTTATTTTATTATATCTTTAAAACAAGATATATGTGCTTTTTCTTCATATGCTCTTTCACTTTAATTTAGGGCATGGGGAAGGAAAATTTCATCTGTAAAAAGACATCCTGATCTAATTGGTTTTGTCCAGCTCTACTATTGATATTGACTATTGTGAATACTAGACATAATTATGACCCTAATTAAAATTTTAAATAAATACGCACTCTATATCGAAAGTGAAATTATAATAATGTGATTTTACTGAAGCAGGGCAACTACACAGTGCATTAAGTCCTTGCATGAATTATACATGAGACTTTATGGATGACTTACCCTAATTTGAACAACCCAAGAGAATAAAGAAAAATACTCTAACTAGATTTCTGTGGGGGAAAAACAACAAGATCAAGATTAGTGATCATTTTTTTAACACTGACATTCCTACTTAGTAACTATATACTGAAAAAAATGCCTCATAACAAAAGCTGGTTTTTCCTCTTGTATGTTAAATAAACATTGGTTTCTTCTCTCACTTAATGCCCTTATTTTCACTTCTGTATGTTTATTCCCAGTTCTTTGTAATTTGCTTTGAGGAAAAGCCATTCTCTTTAATGGGTCTCTGAAAAGCCATTGTGGAAATAAGAAATAAAATGTTTAAAAGTGTGAATCCTGGAGAGAAACACAAGAGACATGTACAGTTCTAAAAAACTGTAGATCAAACAAAAGAAATTGTGCTGACAGTTGCTTCATTGATAGATATTTTGGCTTCAAATTGCAAAATATTAAGGACCACATATCCCAGATGCCAGCTTCTTCAGGTTAAGTTTGAGAGATGTCCAGGGAGATAATACATGGGGTAGCCCTATGAGAACTGTCCCTTTCCCCCTGCAATTAGAGGGAGTGCTGGGTGTGGTCTTCCAAGAAATGATAAAATCCCTTAGTTCTGCGAGGCATTTTAGCTTTTGTCATTCTCTCATTTCCATCCTCTCCAGGCTGGGTAGTCCTCTGGTGCTCCAGCAGGAATGTGAACCCAGCACCTGCACTGCAGACAACTGCAGTTGAATCTGTAACGATTATTTACGGTCATGTGAAAGAGAATGAAGCTCAAGTTATAGATTCAAATACGTAGAGACTAACAGCGCAAGAAGCAATTCTGAGTATTTGAAGGAAAGCAGGTATAGTGCAGAAATATTAAATCAAGCAAAAGACTGGACAGTGAAGGGAACAGGACTAACTGGTATAGCAGGGGGGATTATAGGACTGGAAAATGGATCTCCTGTCTTTTTTCTGGTGTGATCTTCACCTTTCTGCAACTGCTGGAAATTACATGGACCTTCAGATAATAGGGAATCTCTAGCAGTCCCTTGTGGAAGTTCTTTTATGATAAGCCAGTGATTTCAAGCAGAACCTGAACATAGGCCATAGCTATGCAGATATCTGTATGTTAGCGTGAGTGGCCACTATACAACCTGACTGCACTAGTATGCATATTGGACTCTTGGCTAACAAGTAGTGAAAGTATCTGTCAAGTTGTCCTGTGTGTATGCTGGCGACCCCATATACAACTCCCTTGCCAACTCCCTCACTGCCTTGGCATGCTAAGGGCCGTCCACCTGCCTTCCACCTGTGAGACAAGACATGGTTTATGATCAAGATCAGAACAAAACTCATGTACAAGTGAGCAGACACCCCAGCCTATGTTGAACCTCAACACAGATGGGTTTCTGCACAGCATGCTGCGTAACCTGAAGAGAAGTCCATCCAGTGTTGACCATATGAAGGGTTCCCAACATCTGAAGGGACGTAAACTTACATAATCTATCTATCTCCTGTACCTTCTGCCTCTTTTTTAAATCCCACTCTTCTCTATATATCAGTGTCAAGCAGCTTTATTCCAACCCGCAGTGTCTATACCAGTACATGATAACATCTCAAATAGTACTAGAGTTTAGGCAACTAATTTGCAAATAGTTTAGTGAAATTTTGTAAAGATATTTAGAGAAATAAACTGAGTCCATACTGCCTATATTTTATTTAATTTACCAACTGAACTCCACTGATCATCATGGAAACTGAGACCTCCTAGCTCTGATAAAGACTTAAATGCAGGTGCCTTGATTGCAAATTGAATTAGCAAAACCAGCTATGAGAAAAGCTAAGGAAGACTAGAAAGTGGATTTGAGGAATCTGAGTGAGAAGAGAGGTTTCAGTAGGACATATTGGGACAGAAAGTGAATTGTGAGAAGTGAACACGTAAGATCTCTATATGATCTTGTTACTGTAAACAATTTGTGTGAGTTCTGAAAGACTTCTGGATTGTTCAATTTGTGTTGCACAGTGAATCACCTAAATAACTGACAAAAAGGACATTGTAATTTCAGAAAGACAACTATGAGGGTCCTAAAGTGGTAACAAAATGCCAAAGTTTGTTCTCTCATGGAGAAAATGCCTTATAAAAAGTTTTTACTTTGGTTAAAGAAATGAAAACCAGCAATTAAAGCCAATTTCTTTCACTGTCCTCACCTTGACATCCTGGTTCCTAGGGGGAATCTAAATAAAATAGCTCTTTTTCTTGTTTCTGCAGCCTCACTAAGTAAATGAAAATACAGATAAAAGCAGGAGAATGGTTATTTTTGCATGATTTCTAGTGTTTATGCTGTTCAGGAAGCTTACAACACTGCTGAGAGGAAGGGAAAGCAAATAGAAACTATGTATTAGTGGGTGGCAGCTCTTCTGGACACTAATGATAAATCTCTCAGGCAGGCCTGTTCACAGATATTGAAAGAAACCCTTAAAAGTGACAACACAGACACCTCCCACTCCAAACAGTCATGCTGTAAAATCAAGCAGAGATCAAAGAGGATGAGCATAGTCAAAACCCTGGGAGATATTGCCATGGTGGGTGGGAAAGGAATAAAGCAAGATAAATATTTATCTAGCATAAAATCACATTGATGTTGAAATATTAATATTGCTGAGCTTTAAAAAGTGAGAAACAGAAATGAGGAACTGGGGGAATAAAGCTAAAAATGTGTCGGCAGATATTTGGAGTAAGCAGAGGAATAAACAGACTGATTAGTAGAAAAGGGAAGAAAAATCTTGGAAAAAGTGGTAGATGAAAAAAATGTGCCATTCTTCAGAGGTTACCATCTTGAAGGGAGCCATTGCTATGATAGCTGTAAAATTTTCAGACAAAAGAAAAATACAAGAATTTATTGGGATTTCTTTCAAAGCGATTCTCAACATAATTTCCCCCTGAGAAATAATATCCTTTGAGAATTACTGAGTATGAAAATGCAGTGCCTATTGTCACTATAACAAGTAACTAAAAAAGGGGAATGACAAAGGAAAAGAAGGAAGCAGGGTGTTGATAATGGTTTAAAATATACTTATCTTAAATCCATCTAAGCATACATAAAGTAGAATGAAATGCATCTGTCCTCTTTTTTAAGCATAGGTTTTTAGATTAGAGAAACAAGAGGTCCCAACATGCTCCTTAGACCTTCATCTTGAAATGAAGACCACTAAAAAGAATAGCAACACGCATATATGTTGCAATAATAATAAAAATTAATGTGTGTATAGTAATTTTAGGATAATATTTTACATGAATTTTTGGGTTTAGTTCATTACTCTCCTATGTCAGTTTACAAGCTGCTGAAAAAAATGATTTAAGCCTTTCAGGCTAATATTGATCTCCATAACGATACATGTTCCATCTTTTCAGACTTTTTGGGTGCAAAAAGTACCAGAAGCCATAGAACAATTATTCTATGGAAAGCTCTTGTTGACTATTTGCATTCTCAGTATTGGGCCAAGGTTCTCACACCTTCTCTTTAAACGAACTTCTGCACCCTATGGAAGCTGATGTGCAACAGGGGTAGAATTCATCTTCCCTATCTTGTAGGTGGATTCTGCATAGGCTTTTACATCCAAACAAGTTGTCAAGACTCCCTAGATTCCTTGGTCAATGAAGAGAAATAGGCAACTATAGAGGATGCTTCATCCAATCTGTTGAAGATGTCTACCTCTGAATGAGATGGATCAGCTTGTATAAGTGCTAAGTCTTCCCCATTACCTGTCAGGGAGGGAATCTAGATACGTAGTTCAGATGTAGACATCTACACTGTAGATAAATAAAGTTAGGAGATGTATTCCACCCTTGATGCTTATAGTGGATTGAGGAGCGGACCATGACACAGCTCTCCATTGCAACATGCCGAAGGTCAGGTCTGAGCTTATGAACGTGCAATACTTTTGAATGGAAGACCTATTTCCTGCAGGGTAAACAGCATTGGTTTTGCTTACGTCATCATCCACAGCACAGACTCTCTGTTCCTGCTTCTGCTCCAAAGTGGCAGCTGCTACATCGTACAATTTACAAAACGCTTTCATTCATTCCAGAGCTCTAAAAAATTCTAGTGAGGAATGGAAAACCTACTGACTTACAAAATATTTACAGGAGTTAAAACTGTACACCTCTGATATAGAAAAATCACCTCTCTTCACGATATTTTTCATGCTGAGATAAAGAGATTTTTTACTTAATTATCACATTACTTTAGACATATCTCATACATTTTGAATGTCTGAGGAAATACGTCTTGATCTCTGTTTGGTTCTGCAGCCCACAGTCTTACTACCCCAAATCATGGAAAATTACTTTTTATCTCTGTAGTTAAAGTATGTCTATCTTAACAACAATAGCAAATGCTTAGCATATTTCCCAGTGTCCCTTCCATCACCATGTAAAAATATTTATTGTAACTGCACTAATTTTTCGTGTTTCACATTAATAGTGAGAAGCCTGCATGGAATAGAAATTTGCTGTCATATCAATGAATGACATACTGTACAATTAGGATAAGTGAGAAATTGAAAATCATGATAATAGCAGAAAAAATATTCTACTTCATATTCCCATAGGGCATCACCCTTTGAAGCAACAATGACATATCTTTGGACTCAGAAAAAGAGTATGGAACATTCTCTCTTTCTTTTTTTATAGACAATTTAATTTATAATGAGGACACGGTGAGCTTCCCTTCCTCTGTGCTGGATAATCTTTGCTCTTCGGTTCTTGTATAATTTCTGCTGAGCTTGATTTGCATTTTTTATATAGGCAAAATCTAAACTACATAAGGTCACTTTCTGCAGGTGTTGTAGGTGACGTAAGAAAACCTTGGAATCTGCTTTGTAAGCCTTTTTTTGCATTCCCATGCATCCTTTTTGCAAGTCAAATTATCAAACTTAGAGGCAAGCATCATTAAGTTCTTATACCAGATATGTAATAGGCAACCCAAAACGTCATCCAAATGCTGCAAGCATAGCTAGCTTTTAAAATATATTTTTCATTACAGGCTTATTCTACAGTCAAGATTGTATTTATTCTATCATTCATTAAAGATGAGCAGACACTGAATGGCTGGAATGAAGATTATTAAAAGCAACTCTGAAGTGAAGTCAAGATTCACTCTGAAGAATTTGAACTAACTTAAATTTTCCTCTTGTTCTGTCATTAAAGAAGCCTAAAACTTCTGATCCTCTATCCCACCTCTTCTGTTCTTCCCAAAACCTGGAGATGGGAGAGCCAGTGGGGAAATTAAGTGATAAATGAAAATATCGATAAGACAAGTTGAGTGTTCATAAGAGCTACTAAATGAAATGTGAGCAAAAATGTACTTCATGTTTCATCGTTCCTTGGGTTTCCATGTGGAACAGGAAGAAGCATCTCCTGTTATTTCACTGCAGGCTGGACATTCCCTTTACAAGAAGCTCTTTTCTTAATTTACTTCATTAGGCCAAATGAAGAACAAGTTTTTCCTAGCTCATGGAACTGCAGAAAAATTTATTCGCTATTAAGTCATTATTAAGAGCAGTAAGACACACCCAACTTTACAGCAAATATGGCAATTGTATACCTCTTGTATCTAACTGGAAAACTTTAATTTTCACTGCAAAACTCCAACAGGTTTATCACGTTCCACTAAGCATCCAAGAACATGGAAAATCAACTATTATTCCTCCTGAAGTATTACAAGGTGTTGGTTTGCTAAAGAAAAAATGGTTCTTCTAGTTGAAAATTATACTTCTGAAATGATGAAAGCCCAAAACCAAACAACATTTGAGACATAAAAATTGCATTCAGGCAATAATCTTAAAGCGCAAAGGGCTTCATGCCCTAAGCATGAATGACTCTCTGTAGGATAGAATGGGTTTATCTACAGAAAAACTTGATGCATATACCCTGTGCCCAGTGGAGTGCAGAAAAGTCAGGTCAAATGATGCCCCAGTGATCACAGGGATTTTCCCTTCCTCTTTCTACTGTGTTCATGTTGTGGATGGGTCTTACCATGGTTATAGTTTCCGCAGTATTATTGTCCAAAATTTCATATAACTTACTTTTACCAGTAGAAGTGCTGTAATGAAAAAAGGGTGGAATAAATTCTATGTCAAGACTAAAATGAATAACACTGACATGTCTCCACAAGAGGAGTGAATGAGAAATATATCAGGAAATAACAGCAAAATAAGTGTACAAGAATTCCTCCAAACTTAAAAAGGAAGGACTACGTTCATCCTTGTTACATTTTGAGATTCAGCTAAAGTGCTTAAATTGAGGATGTGCACACCATATGTTCTCTGTATGGTCAGCAGAGAAGATAGGATACTTCTACAGCCTCTTTCAACCCCCACAAGATGTGACATTACTCAAGTGGGAAACTTAAGCTGGTATTTTCCTGCACAACAATTAATGAACTGCCTACTTCTACACTCCCAACAAAGGTAAGTTTTTAACGTACTACTAGCAGCCTGCAATCATTTTAAGGAGTATTTAAGTGGATGTCGTGGTTTAACCTCAGCCGGCAACTAAGCACCATACAGCCGCTTGCTCACTCCCCCCCAGTGGGATGGGGGAGAGAATCGGAAGGGTAAAAGTGAGAAAATTCATGGGTTGAGATAAAGACAGTTTAATAGGTAAAGCAAAAGCCACGCAGGCAAGCAAAGCAAAACAAGGAATTCATTCACTCCTTCCCATCAGCAGGCAGGTGTTCAGCCATCTCCAGGAAAGCAGGGCTCCATCATGCCTAATGGTTACTTGGGAAGACAAACACCATCACTCCAAACGTCTCCCCCTTCCTTCTTCCTCCCCCAGCTTTATATGCTGAGCATGACGTCACATGGTATGGAATACCCCTTTGGCCAGTTTGGGTCAGCTGTCCTGGCTGTGCCCCCTCCTAGTCCCCCATGCACCTGCAGCCTTCTCAGTCGGTAGAGCATGGGAAGCTGAAAAGTCCTTGACTAGTGTAAGCACTGCTTAGCAACAACTAAAACTGGTTATCAACATTGTTCTCACCCTAAATCCAAAACACAGCACTGTACTAGCTACTAGGAAAGAAATTAACTCTGTCCCTGCTGAAACCATGACAGTGGACAAGAGAGAAACAGAAACAAATCTGTTTTCTGGGCACCAAGGCATATCTCTGTGTGAACGGTAAAATCAACTCTATTAAAATGCTGCAGGACTGTCATATTACCATGAAGTCCTTACCAGCAGCATATTCTCCCAAGGATGAATAGGGTTCTTATTTAGGCACCTCATTTTGACACCTTAAATTGAATATAATGTATTTATTACTGTACTTACAGCAAGGGATTTGTTAAGAATCACACTGAATTTTAATAGTCAATTTGGCATGACCGCATCCTGCCTTACCATTACCAAACTTTATTGTCCTGTAATAAACAAATATGTTGAATTAGGAGAAGTGAGTAAGGCAACCACCCCTGTCAAGCTGCTATTTCCTTTTGCCTCAGGTTGACAAGAAATGGAAGGACATCATGAATTGTGACACACCACCACTAAAGCTTGTTAACTATGGAGTAGCGGCATAGTGAGGGATGCTTGCCACCCTTGCTTTACAGATGACAGAGGGATATTTCCTTTCCTCATCAACTTAACCTAAAGCAAAGAACAGCAGGTTTAAGATTCTTTTAACAGAGGCAGTCCTGAAGTACTAAAAACTATGAACCAAATAAAGGGAGCCCAGAGAAGGGTGTTGCAGTAATTTGAGCTATTTCAGTTCATTTCACTGGCATGACAATTTTTTTTTTCCATTTTATTTAATAATTTAAAAAAATGTTACTCCCTGCTAGTAGTTTTTATGTCATGAATAAATATTTTTATTGCTATTAGTTAACCATTAATGTTCAAAGCACACCAGATGATATAAAAAAGTGCAGGAATAATCCTGCTTAAAAAAGCTTAAAGAATTATTTGTACATCTAGGAATCCAGCAGATGCTTCAGTCTAAATAAGGATTTCCCACTGCCAGAAACATAGAATGTTTAAAATACCACTGGTTTCCTTTTACTGGCAGTTGTGGAAGGTTCATGTTAACCATTTAACTGTTTAACCTACCAGCTCAACCTGTCCCTTACAAATCACTTGTTCTGGGGAGGAACATCAGATTCCATCAGATTCCATCAGATGATGGAATATTTCATCGGCTGTTTCATAAAACAAAACAAAACTCATCAAAATAGGGGGGAAACATTCAAGTTCAATCTTGGATGCACTAATGATAAAGGCAAATGGAGAGGGACTGGAATTTCTTTAGACTCAATTTATTCCTTAAACACATTAATAAAACGGTGCTGTTCCACTCCTTGGTTTCCTTTCTTTTTTTTTTTCTTTTTTTTTTTTCTTCTCCATTTTCATTTTCCTCATACACAATTACCTAACTTTATGCGTCTCAACCTCATTAAGCTTGGATTTGAGCTGAGTGTCTTGAGAAATACAGCAGCTCAGGATTAATGATGGCATATTGCTTAAAAAAGAAAGCAGACATATTGTTAATGATGACATATTGCTGAAAATGAACAGCAGTTCACAAGATGGATGGAAGCTTGAAATCAATGGCAGAGCTTCTATGATTTGCAAGGGGCAAGTTCAGTCCTGCACAGGTCCACTCTAAACTGCTCTGTGCAGCTTCTCTTCTGCTATTATCATATCTGATGTGCATCATTACTTTTCTGATGCTGCAGTTCAGCATCTAATAGGGCATTGTGATAACCAGCAAGAATTACAAAGAAATATATCTTTCTCCATTTCCTTCCAACTGACGTATAAGAGTTTGGAGGATGGGAAAGAAGGGTGAGGAACCTGTACTCAGTATCTAAGTATTTTTATACTACCTATGATACTTTAAGGATAGTAAATATTTTGTTATGAGTAAGGAAAGGGAAGGTTAGTGTTAAGTGGGGAGAAATAAAATTGAACAGAAGATTTAATCCTCCTATCTTCAGAGACACATGTTTTGTTGCTTAAAGAAATAAAAATAAGTAAAAAAAGAAAGATTATTTTTCAGTGTGTACTCTCTCAACATAGAAAACATCTTTACACAGTTGTTCTCCCATCCTGGTAAGTGCTAAAAAGACATATATAGTAAAATCCCATATGTCTCTGCAGGACAAATATCCTCAGACCTTCAAAATCCACTCTTTCAGTAGCAATCTGTATTATCTACTGATTTTCTAAGATGAATAAGTTGCTTTACTGGCTGAGTGCTCATCAGACAGTCTTCTAAGATGTGTGTCTCTCCATTCTGGAGAAAAATGAAAAAAGTCATGTAAGTTCTTGACAGAAGGTGCCTTTCCCTTTCATATGAGAATAGCTGTTGAGATTATTTAATGAAAGTGGTTGAGTCTCCACCATTTTTCTGTCTATTTTCACCCCAAATGACATCATCAGGACATTGCATTATATCCTGTGGCTTAATCAAACGGAGTCTCTGCTATGTCAAGGAACTCTACACTGCCTTCCATTATATAATATAGCCATGCTCAAAGAAATCTTTACAAATGTTTAAACACTGTACAAGTCTGCACAAAAACCTCAATTTAATTTTTGACATAAAGTTGTGTGCATCTTAAAATTTTCTCCTTTGAGCATATCCAAAACTGCCTGGACTTGAAAGAACAGAAGAGCTCAGAATCTATCTCATTTCCAATGCTCAATCAATACAATAAGTTATAAAAGTTAGATTTCTTCCTGACTCTCTCTATGGGTTTAACCAGTTAGGATCTCCAATTTAACAACACAAACTGTCAAAGTTGAGGCCTCTAGGGATGTATTAGAGCAACACATTTGTTATTTTCATTGTATTTTTTTTATTAAGATGATCCCTAGAGGAAGAGACTGATCAAACAATGGAGATAACTTCTTCTTTGGAACTGCTTGGAGATGTAATTCAATGATAGCTTTAGCTAAAATATAAAAACTGTCTTCAAAGGAGGAAAGACACAAAGACTGTCTTTCCATGGTCACTCCCTTAAGCATTAAGGTAGGATGTCATGTTCCCCACTGCAGCCTTTCTGGTCCACTCATCTGATCATTACAATGTCTTGCTGTAAGAGGGCATATGTGGCAGGTGAGTGGTTGCAACTTATTTCCAACTTGCTGGATGAATGTTCTGTAAATTGTTATAAGAAATATGTTTGATGATTATGAGAGCTTTGACACTGCATGTTTGTGTTCTGTATTCCTTTTTAGCTCCATCACCAAGGCTGAAGCTCCTCCTCTTTCCCTTCCCTTCTCCATCACCTTTCTCAGCCCTCCCAAAGGCAATTGGAAATCTCTGTCTCCTTGTGCTACCTGTATTTTTCCAGTATATCCTCAGCTCATTCTCGGTATCAACTGAGAACTGTGCTTTCTGGAGCTTTGCTATGCATTACATTACGGGATGGTTTGTGTGGGAATAATAATCATTGAGCTGCTAGCCAAGTGGGGAAAAATAAACAAAAAATAGTTAAAATGTTTAGTTGAAACTGCTTTTAGTTGAAATTCTGATTTTTTGCCTGAATGTGGTCCTGTTATGGACTTTATCAAGAATCTAGACACTCCCTGTCATGAAACCTGTAGGAATTTAGGAGCTTGGAGATGTTTGTTCTGTTGAATTGAGCTGAAACTTATCAATTAATCAAAGA
This sequence comes from Aptenodytes forsteri, assembly GCF_000699145.1. Taxonomy (NCBI): domain Eukaryota; kingdom Metazoa; phylum Chordata; class Aves; order Sphenisciformes; family Spheniscidae; genus Aptenodytes; species Aptenodytes forsteri. The sequence continues at coordinate 3,698,898 of NW_008795932.1, forward strand.
CAAAAGATCAGACTGACAGACAGAAAATGGTTGGACAGGCAGATGGACAATGTGATTCCATAAAATCTGTTTCCTTGGAAAACCATGATAAATCATAGCAGTGCCTGGATATTTATTGTCTGACTTTAGAAGCCTTAACAGTTAGCATGCTGGTTGTTATGTGACTGGCTTTGGGATGTCTAGCTCTGTAAATGCATTGTAAAGGGAACCTAGTTCCATGTCAGGCTCCAGACACCTCAAAGTTGGTTATTGTAGCATATTGAATCCTTTGTCTTGCTACTTAATCTAAAATAGCTCATAATTACTTCACTCAAACTCTTAAAACAAAAGAAATAACTTTGAGACCTTTTCTCTTATATTTTGAATCCCAAAATTAGAAGTTTAAGGCCCATATCCTTCATTTTTTGGTGTTCATTGGGAGGTTATCACCTTTAAACCTCCCTTGGCCTAAAGAAAATATAAATATTCTGTTAACGGAATGTACAAGACCCATGAAAACCAAATAAAACTTTTGTTTTAATTTTTTTTTATTATCATTACAACAGCCTAAATGATTTTGAACTGTCTAGTTAACTAAATTTAACCAAAATAAATACCCAGTAGTATCTTTTGAAAATTTTGATGAGGAGCTTAGACTACACCTATGCTAGTAAATTAAACTGGGCAAAGGAATTCAGCTAAGCACTGGATCTTGATCACCTATGTAGTTAAATAGCCAGCATGTTCTTTGCATGGTTTTGGTCCTTGCCAACTAACAGTCTCCTAAATCTCTTCAAAATATAGTTAGTGAGTTAGCACAGACCAGGGATATTTTCAGATAGTTATTTACTTTGTCCGTGGTCCTACTGTGGGGCTGACTTTAATATTGTATACTATTAAAATTTAATATTGTGTAGTATTGTATACACAGACCATTCTATTCAAGCTGGCCTAAGTGCCAGAGGAACCATCTTGTCCCTGTTTCATAGAGAATATACACAGTATAGAAGAGACAAAGTGGAAGACTGGATTAGTACGGTCAGAAGAGATCACTTAGAGCTTAAGTAAAAATGGAATTTGGAGCAGAAAGGGCATCAAGAAATATGTAAAGAAAATAAAGAAGAAGCCAGAAAGTTTAAAGAGAGCAGTAAGTGGCAAGAAAGAAGTGGGAGGGAATGGGAACACTAGAATTAGCAACGTAGGACAAAACCACTCAGAGACCTGACAGGGAGCTTGAACGTTTTTTGAAAGATCGCATGTACCTTTTGTATCATTGAACATTATTTTTGTTTCACAGCTACTATATTGCTTGACTAACGGAAACATAATTAAATCAAAACAACCAAGGTGGAAAAGAAAGGAACTGAAAACCTGAGATTTTAAAATAACAGGTTCCTTTTTCCAAGCCTAATCTTACCATTTATGAACAATTCGTTTCTGTGTTAGTATCCTGTGGTTACTTAATGTATAGTGTTGTCCTGTTAATGAAAAGGGTCAGCACCCTCACCTAAAATCCACCCACGCTGTCAAGTACACATACCTCAAATTCCCTTTCCCAAGTTCCTATTTGCCTGTTAAAAGGCCATTAGTACACAGGGAGAATGGTAGTCTAGCTGAGTGTGGAGAATAGAAGCAATTATTACAATTACAAACATCTTAGGCTTCAAGGTTTTTCATGTGATATCAAACTTTTGTTGAGAAATTAAGGGAAATTAGGTAAAGGCACGATTTGGCTGAACATCATGAAAAATTAACAAGATTTACCAGTTCACAGAACAGCACCTTTAGGGACATGGAAGGAATCCCACTGTTAGGAATGTCTTAATCTAGAGAGGGACATTTTTTTTCCTGCACATTAAACACTTTCAAAAATATAATAACAATGTTGTTTTCTTTCTGCTTATCCCTTTACTTTGCATAAGATCTTCCATATAATCTTTATAAATTATAAAATTTATAAAGCCATTATCTTCTACAAAGTCCTGCTTCAAAACCTGGCTGCACTGATGACACTGGAACTTCCTCTGAGGCATTGGTATGCCTTGGACTCCTTGTGACAGCTAACAAATTTTAAAGCACGAATGTTTATTATTGTATGGGTCACCCTATCTAGTGCACTTGTACTACTATTTTGTGCGCTAGGAATAGTGCAAGATGGTATTAGAAATAGCAATGGATAGGAACAGCAGCTTTGTCACTGTTACTTATCGTGCTCTGAAGGGAATGCTATGTACTGTGTACCCAAATTACTCTTTTCCGCTCATTTCTATATGAAATTAATACTCTTACCCATGTCTCTGTATTTCAGTCAAGACCTGGAATATAGAAAAGAAAAACAAAGTCTGTGAAAATCCTAATAGACAGGACAAACTGTGTTTTTTGAAAGGGTCAGGTGTTCTCTTCTGGCATTGAAAACAACAGTAAAGTTTCCATTGACTTCACTATGGGCACAAATATGCTTGTCATTCTCGGCCTCTTCTGTCCCTTCATTCATATGCATGAGCAGTACCTTAAGTCATCCATATTCATATTTTATTGAGTACTTTATATCACAGACAGCATGTCTGCATCTACAATCCTATTACATTGGTCCTACTGTGAAGACATTTTTTCCCTTTCAAAAATATAATAAAAATCACTGTCAGCTTACGCTCAATCACAAATTATGCAAGCGTGTCAGGGTGAGACTGGAAATAATCCTTGTGGATTCACTGAACAAATTGCTGCACTTTTGTACCCTTCTAAGTTCACCTCCTCTCAGGCATCACAGAATTTATTTACCCCATGTACTCCCACTCCCTGTGCAGCTAGGCCTAGGAAACCAGTGTTTCCTTGCTCCCATGTTTCAGTGTTGCCATTGCATCTATCTACTAACATGAGTGGCATTGTGTTAGTAGGAACAGCAGCACAGTTGCAGTGGCAGGAGCCATGACATCAAAACCAGGAAAAACCTGTCTCAAGGTTTTGACCCCAACATGTTCAAAGGAACTCCCAAGGACTTACACTAGCAGCTCAAAATGATCTGTGTTCTGCTTGGAGGGGGTGAGGTAGCTCATTATGAATCCTCAGTAAGTTCATCTCGATAGTCATGAATCATGCTGAACAACCAGAACCTTTTTCCCCTGTGAGCAGTTGAGCTTTAATCTTAATCTTGGTTTTCCACCTATTCTGTGAAAAGCATTCAACAATTTGGGTGGCATTAACTGCCTTGGTGGCAGATGTCTATCAAGAAATAGTGGTTTAACTGAGGACTAGTTCTCCTCCTACCTTCAGCTGGTGTTGAGAACTGAGAACTGCCAAAACAAAACAAGGTTTATAATCAGGAACCATAAAAAGTATTGATCCATAATAGTCACCTCAGATAATAAGCATCAGAGCTAGACAGATCGTATATTGCACTGTCTTTCCCCTGTGGTCTCTGCAGACATGTCCATGCCTCTATCAAAAGGAACAACTGCTGCTCTTCTGGGCATATCTCACCTATCTATCTTCACTCTTCAGAGTTATTAATGTAGTTACTTCTAGTTTTATGGTGACTTTCAAAACCCATATCAAACTTGGAAATGCACTGTTTGTACAGCTATCATTGTCTTTGATAGGTCATTTATGGCAGAGACATCCACATCTCTCTCTCCATTAGTTGCTTTTCTTTCCATCACTGAAACAGCTGAGGACTTCTAAATCAAAGAAAGCTCAAGACAGTGGTTTTAGAATAGGTTCCAGGGTGGCATATGGGCTTGCACCAGATGTTCCCAACCTTTATTGGAGGAGAAGCTGTATTACCAGCTTCAGTGACATCTTTACAGGGCCCCTGGGAGAGGGGGAGCAGTGCTGTACATTTTAGAGTATCACTGTTGCTGTTGTGCCCCTGGAGAAGAGCAGAAAGAAAAAGAAAACGGGAGGAAAGCATTCTGAATGGAAGAGACAAAGTCAGTTAAGACCTGTCACCATTAAATATGCTTACCCATGTTTCTCAGCATGTCCAGGCATATTTTCTAGTCCTTGTAAGCTAGGCTGCCCATATGTTCCCAAACAATCATTTTAAAATGCAAGTTTACTTACCAGACAAGATTCCCCAGTTTCTCTGAGCTCTCTCACTGTTTGCTTCATTTAAAATGACATTTAATTAAATGAACAAGGACAGACTTTGTTTCTCCATGGGAGTGGGGGTATATGCAATATCTTGATGAGTTGTTAAAAAGAAAGAAAAAAAGAAACAGGGGTGGTCAGAAGATAATTACTTTTTATGCCTTTTCAGACATGAGTTCCTCTGCCAGACAACAATGTTGAAGTAACGTTATTAAAAGACATTTGTCTTAACTATGACTTTGCTACTGGCATAGAAATTTGTAGCGGCAAAAGAAACTTCCATTCAACCCTTGCCAATTTTGTCTTAACAAAATAGATTTTTTTTTCCAAGATTTTTTTCTTGCAAAGCACCACTTGCAGGTCATCCTGGCTAACCCCCAGCTCAAAGTAGGGGCAGCTAAAGCAGGTTGCTCAGGGCCATGTCCAGGTGGGTTTGAATATCTCCAGGGATGGAGACTCCACAGCCTCCATGGACAACCTGTTCCAGTGTTTGACCACGCACGCAGTGAAAAGTTTTTTCTTATGTTTAAACACAATTTCCTCTATGTCATTTTGTGTCCAATATCTCTTGTCATAGAATCATAGAATCATAGAATCATTGAGGTTGGAAAAGACCTCTAAGATCATCAAGTCCAACCGTCAACCCAACACAGTTTCATAGGAAGGTTTCTAGTTTGCTTGTGGCAGATGGACCAGTTAAAACTGCAGCAAAAGCCTGACCTTCTGCTCAGAGAGAGCTGTTTGCACAGAAGATGCTCACTTTCCTGTTCCAGTGCAGGAGAAAATAAGATGTCAGACTTTGTCACAATACACTTGCCAGTCTCTGGGCAGATCTGCTGATCGTGGATATAAATTCTTGTGGAAGCTATCTCAAAGATCCAGAGCATCCATCTCACCCAGAACAACCAGCTTAGAAAAACAGAATTGCTAGGAAAGACAAGAGAAAATGGATGGATATATACAGTTACTTGGAATTCTTCTGTACCCAGGGCAGCAGCACAATCTAAGGGGGACAACCAGTGTTACTCTGCTGTCAGAGTCCTCCCCACCACCCTCTTCTGTTTTATCATATTTACATCCCTAAAAAGCAAACTAATTTCAGAGCTTTTTAAAAATAAATTTCACATTTTATGACCCCAACTCAGACACTTACAGCCTTGTAGTTACATTAATTCTATTCAATTTATCATAAAATTTAGCCTTTGAAACCCAAAACTTACTGCCATCACATTTCTTGGCATATGGTCAATTGTTACGCATGACAGAGGTCTAGATACTGCGTAAGAATATGCAATGTTGTCATGCTGTTTTATGAGGTCACAACACAGTAAACTGATAAACTGCAAAGCCAGAGGCAAAATAGTCTGTCCCATCAGGGAATAGGATTATTGCCCCATAAAATCTGCATAATGGTATTACTCTTGCTTTTGTACTGCAAACATTTAAGACGAGGTTAAATTAAACTTTTTTCTGAGTTAAAATTCTTTGTACTATTTTTCTGCATTGTTTTCTTTGTCAGTCTTTTACAAATGCTCAGTAAATGGGCAACTAAGCTTGCAAAAGGGCAACCAGGAAGGCTGGGTGTTCCAAAAATTATCTCAGTGTTTGGCTTTACACTATTCTAACCTATATTATGAACTGTGAACCTGAAATACCCTGAAAACAAGTTTCATATACCTTTATTCATAAAATACTCTTTAGTAGGGAGCCAAGAGTTCTCCTTGTTTCTGCAAAGAGCTAAAACTTTACCTACATTTTATATCATACTAATCCCTCATAACTGAATTTGCTTATAGGCACATAATCCTGCCCATAACAATCAGACCCACGCATTATTACAGTGAATCAGAGAACTTGGTTCTTATTCTCCAATGGCATTAAACATATTGTGCTAGAAGTTGTGACAGCATTTTCCTGTGGTACAATCTATATGTGTTTATTTCATTTATCCATTCCATATTTTGTCAATAATTACTACTCACTGTAGTTATTGCAAAATCAGAAAAAACAGTTCGATCAACAGTGTGCAGGCTCCAGTAAACCAGTGAGGCTCAGGTTTTCTAAGAGTGTAGCTACATTATTAATCAGCGTGGTGCAAGGAGGAAAGGAGCAGTATGCAACCCATACCTCCACACTGTATCTCTGCCAACAGTGAAATCACAGAATCACAGAATGGCTGAGGTTGGAAGGGATCTCTGGAGGTCATCTGGTCCAACCCCCCTGCTCAAGCAGGACCACCTAAAGCTGGTGGCCCAGGAACATGTCCAGAGTGGGTTTGAATATCTCCAGGGATGGAGACTCCACAGCCTCCACGGACAACCTGTTCCAGTGTTTGACCACGCACGCAGTGAAAAGTTTTTTCTTATGTTTAAACACAATTTCCTCTATGTCATTTTGTGTCCAATATCTCTTGTCATAGAATCATAGAATCATAGAATCATTGAGGTTGGAAAAGACCTCTAAGATCATCAAGTCCAACCGTCAACCCAGCAGGTTGCTCAGGGCCATGTCCAGGTGGGTTTGAATATCTCCAGGGATGGAGACTCCACAGCCTCCACGGACAACCTGTTCCAGTGTTTGACCACGCACGCAGTGAAAAGTTTTTTCTTATGTTTAAACACAATTTCCTCTATGTCATTTTGTGTCCAATATCTCTTGTCCTCTTACTGGTTGTCACCGAGAAAAGTGTGGCTCCATTTTCTTTACTCCCCCATTAGGTATTTATACATATTGAAAAGATGTTCCTGAGCCTTCCCTTCTCCAGCCTCAAAAATCACAGCAAAATTACTATTTATGGAAAGGAAAATCTGTTTAGGGTGATATAATATATTTTATATTCAGATATCATAAAAAGCTTAATTAACAGCTAATTATCAATTAACAATTAATAATCAAAGGCTTCTCTGCATGCTATTAGCATACAGCTGAATGGAAACTACTTCGCTGTTTTTTAATATATTCAGCAAAGCACATACCAAGTATATTTTAGTCTGTCCCTTATTTCTGGCAAGACATCGGAAAAAAGAAAAATATTTTTATTTCAGTACATGAAGTTGGAGGTACCTTTTCATTTACTCTTCATTTGATGTTGGTGTTTTTAGTCCAGTAATTACAGAATATTTTAAACACTAACAAGAGTAGATGAAGCAGTTTTTCATTAACAACTGTCCCATACAGTTAAACTATGTGTAGATAAAATCACAAATCAGTCTAAGATTTAAGAATTTGGTCTCTCTGAATAGCTGAGAAGAATATTTAGATCTAATTTTTTATTTTGCCTTTAATCTAAATTCCTTAAGAAAAAGCTAAGAGAAAGAAGCAACAAGGACCTTCTCTTTGCAATGAAAAATATAGTGGTATCTATTTAAAATAAACATATCAATTTAAATTAAACTGTATTCCCAGCTACGTTTGTGGAAATCAGACCTTACTGTAATAATGTCAAGGAGATGAATATATGCTTGCACCAGTTGAAACGGTAGAGTTTGTTTTCTAATAAAATCGAGGAGCTGCCACTGAGATTGGGGCTAACTACAATATTCAGTTCAGGTCCAGCAGGAGCTTGCATTGCATTACTTATTTAGATTACATGTGATATTTCCTTGAACTGTTCCATGCAATAGTCTGTCCTTTCTGTTGGTCTCCTATAATACCAGCTGAAACAGAGCAACTCATTTTGGAAGCTAGATAGGAAGCAGAGGGGAGCAGAACAAGGGGATATTTAAAATTTGAGTCAACCCTAGAAGAATTCCAGCTGCAGTTCAAGAGAGCTGAGTTATTTTAAATCTGAACACTTAAACCATGAATCTCTTGCTAGAAGCTATAGCCTCTGGCTAGAAGCACAGTAGAGTAGGTCCAAAATAACATGTTTCATTGATCTTATTACACTTAAAAAACCCGCACATCCTGCCTGGATGGAGCATGCAACTTCAGTCCTGAATTTGTACTGTTCTGTGTCATAATTTAGAATCAGCTATGCGTATCTGTACTGAAAAGCAGGCTAATTACCTGCTTGCAACTATACACCCTCCAGTTATTCTTCAGTCCTTTTAACAAATAGAGAGATATTCTTTATGTTTACATTGAAGTCTTCATTTTTAAAGAAAGAAGGTTTTTGGGGAATTAATATAAAGGGAAAATCCATGCAAGTTAAGCAGTAGAGCAAAGCATAACACCAGAAGCAAATTGTGATTGCATATTCCCTTTTGACTGTGCAGGGAAAACACCATGCTGAGGCTTCATCATTCAATGGTGCAAAAACAGACAGTGAGCAGCAGGCCTGTAGTATGATGCTGGAGGAGTCCTTTTTTCTACAAAGAAAAGCTGAAAATAACTCAGTGATGCCCCACAGTCAGTTTAGTTTATTATTTTAGGGGAGCATTTAAGCTTGACACAAATGAAAGTCAGATTTGGTTGATCTGAATTGGTTTTCAAACTTTTTTTTTTTAATCCTCTTTTTTTCTTTTTTCATCATAGAAATGGTCAAACCTTTTTAAACAACAAATCCTTTTAAACAGTCACTGGACCTTGAAATCTAAAAAAGTTTTTAACTAGAGTCCTTCAGCTAAGGAAACATATAAAGGGAAAATCCATTGATTAATGCTAGATTAGATCTGTACTGCAGGCACACATAAAGCTGACCATAAACAGTTAAATGGTTTTCCACAGAGTGGGGCTATTGCATTCCATTCCAATAAATGCAAAACTTCTCATGGATTGTAATAGCAAAAATGTTCTGTCTCATAATAAGCAATGGAAAGGCCAAGCATGAAATTCAGTTAGCTTGGCCATTCTATTCAATTTTACACTATATAATATAATATAAACTATATAATATATGATGTATACTGTACACTGTATACTGTATACTAGTAATATATATGTATGTATATAAAAATTTAAATCTACATGTCTATAAACTTATACACACACCATTTATATACTTATATACATATAAATAGACATACCCCATCTTTTTCCTTAATAATGTTCATTGCCAGTCAATACAATTTTGATGAGAAGGCAGGATGGCTGCTGCTGTGGTGGGTAAGCAATTCCCAGGGAAGATGGTGAACCATATAAGCTCTTGAAATTGAGGAACTGGGACCTGCAGGGTCAGATGAACTTAACCTGTTGGCTGAGCAACTGGAAGAAAGTGTGATCCCTTTCAGGAGAGACTGTGAGTACTGCCTGTATGGCAATGCATTGACAAAATAAAGAATGGAGAAAATAAGTGGGTCCTGAAGCTGAGTGGAACAATTCTGGAGTGGAGCGTATCAGTCAGCAGTAAACACTGAAATGTGCAGGAAAGCAGGTCGAGGGCAGTGGTAGATATTGCTAGTGAGGATGTTGAGCTGTACATGTAGCTTGCCTGTGTGAAGAGAACAAGGTTCTTGGCTGATACTAACAAATACTAAACACTGATCAAATATATTTCACTGTTCAAAAGTCATTATAGATGTATCTTTTCTCTTCTGAGAAGTTACTGACCTAAGACGTGAGCTAACCAGGATCAGTCTATTCCTGAACAGCTTCCTTCAAAGTCCAGTGATACTAATGCCAGTTGACCTAAGCCATTGGATGAAGCCTTCGGAGGGAAACATCAGTTCACTTGTCACATCCAACTTTAACTGTAGTCTTCACAGGTGATCATGAATGTCAGAAAAATCCATAAGCTAGAAAAAATAAATGTTTCTTGGAACTTCAGGAAGATCAAGTCTGTTGCCTACTTACAGGCACTTAGTGCAAAATGGGTTGCCATACTGTATCTGAATTGTCCATGTGGGTTCTGCAAGATATGAAATAGGATCCATAGGAGACATATCTCCTTTTGGAGCAGTGGTTGGAGGGTAGGTGGATATGTTAGGGCAGCTCCAAAGGTACTATATACCTGTGTTCAGGCAAGTCCACCTTGCCTCTTTTGTAGAGATACACAGTTACTTTGAACATTTTGATGAAAAACTTCACTGGAAAAACTTTGCATTTTTTGACCAGCTCTGATTGTGCCTTTAAGAAACTGATTTCTTCAGTACTATTTATCATTGCCTATTAATTAATGACCTCATACCAATTCTTGCTTTAATTAATACTTGTGGAATATATCATAAATGGAAACATCTAAAAACACACAGAGTGATAAATAAATAAATAGAATGGATAATTGCCACCTGATTTCTCACTCCAGCAGAATAATTCAAGGAGTTGAAAGTACTGTCTTCACAAAGAAGGAAGGTTGACCACGGGAATAAAGGTTTTTTCTTAGATTCAAGAGTCTGGGACTCAAATCCTGGTTGACATCAACCTTTCTTTCATGAACATGTTAGTCATCCTCTTTGTTCTTCAGCTTTCCAGCTACAAAGATGACTAGCTTTACTTTACTTTAATAGGATGAATATGCTAAAGACTGAGAGGTCTCAGATACCACAATAACGATACATGAGTTCTCACACAAAGTCTATTTTGTCTCTATTAGGATGAAGGTATGCATTTTATTCTGGTTGTAAAAAAAAATAAACTTAAAAATTGTCTGCTGTATTGACTACATCTGTCTCAGACAGTTGTTACTACTGTTTTGGTCTCATGAACATTTCCAGGCCTGTTTTGATCAAAATGAGCCCGGTTAGGGAATTCACTCTGCCCAGAACTGGTGGTGCTCTCTGTGGCTGCAGTGCATGAGGCAGATTAAAAAGCAGGACAACTACAAGCAGACAGTGGCAACAGGTTGCTGAAGCAAGTTGGAAATGATATCTTCTCATTAGGCCAGTGATTGCTGTAAAGGGGCATATTGGTCTACCCTGAAACTTTTTTTCTATCTGGCAATAATATAACAAATTACATCATTTCCTCTCACTCATCTATAAAATGTTCAGAAACCTGACTCTAAAACCACCTTCTTTTAATATTTCAGTTTTTCCTTCTTTTTTTTTCTTCTTCTGTTTTCTGTTTAAACCAACAACATAGCTATTAATAGAACATGCTCTGTATATATTAAATTCATATATTTACATATAATACTTACTCTTCATTGAATGAAGAATGCCTTAATCCATGACCAAGGGTTTTTTGCCTATTAAAGAATCAAATGTATAAATACTTTTAAATTAAATAACTTTGATGGTTGATACAGCCACTAAAGGTATTCTCCCATATATAGCTAAGAATTGGAGAAAATAGAAAATGACAATTCTACCTTTCATAAGAAAAATAAAAGTAAAAAAGTTGTTAATTTTGATCTGAGATAGCATTTGCACACAGTGATCATACAGTTAATTCTGTTCCGTTGATGGCAGACTTTATCAACTCAAAAAAACCCCACTCACTATTACATTTACATAAATCCAGAGATGAAAAATTGAGTAAAAACCCTGATAAAAGGGGATTTAAAACTAGATTCATAATCTTCTAAAGGACTTTGTGTGTGTAAGGCTGGAAGTACCTTTGCATTTGTCTGTTGTACAAATCTAAATATACACACAGGCTTATACTTTGCTTCATTATGAAATGCAACACATTAATATTGTTCATTAATGATTTCTGGTGGATTTAATGAATGGAAATAATTAACCTCCTACTTTTTTATTCTAGAATCACCTGCTTTCTAAAGACCTAAGACTTTCCTGTTGCTCCCTATTTGTCGTGGTTTGACTCCAGCCGGCAACTAAGTACCACACAGCCGCTCGCTC
>NW_008795932.1:3710707-3715296 GCF_000699145.1 Aptenodytes forsteri
TTGTGGGTTGAGATAAAGACAGTTTAAGAATTGAAATAATATAATAATTATAATAGTAGTAGTAGTAGTAGTAGTAATGGAAAGTAAAACAACAAAAGAGACAGAGAGAGAAACAAACACACACACACAAAACTGGGAAAGAAGAAAAAAGAGTGATGCAACCGCTCACCACCCACCAACCGAGCAACAGCCAGTCAGTCCCTGAGCAGCAATTGCCACCCACTGGGCCAACTCCCCCCAGTTTATATACCGAGCATGACGTCACATGGTATGGAATATCCCTTTGGCCAGTTTGGGTCAGCTGTCCTGGCTGTGCCCCCTCCCAGCTTCTTGTGCACCTCCTTGCTGGTAGAATATGGGAAGCTGAAAAGTCCTTGACTTTTAGCAACAGTTTAGCTTTAGTTTAGCAACAACTAAAACATCAGTGTGTTATCACATTATTTGCATGCTAAATCCAAAACACAGCACTATGCCAGCTACTAGGTAGAAAATTAACTCTATGCCAGCTGAAACCAGGACACTATTTTATGGAACAAACCCATTTGCTAGCCCATTTCTTGATTCTAAAATTACTTAGACTGGTTAATTATATATAAGATTGTGAAACAAAATCTCCAGGGTGATATATAAAAAAAAAACAACTGATTGAGTGGCTACAACACAGGCCAATGAAAATTTCGGTAAATCAGAGAAAGGTAATACATGTAAAAAGAAATCTTTAACTCTGAGACACATTAATTGATTCTTAAAAAACTTAAACGACTATGTTTTTCTGCTGAGAAAAGCTAGCACTCCCAGTTGATTAGCTTACAAAAAGCAATCTTTTTTATTGGCAGCTAAGCTCAATTAAGGAAGAAGAAACTTAAGGTGTTGAAATTATGGACAGAAAATGGTACTAACGTTATAATCTTATTATCAAAAGCAACCATATTACAATATGCATCTGCATGCACACATTGCTAAAGGGAATTACACCACCTGAAAACAGATAACACTTAACAGTATCGGCTGTAAGACAGGATGTTCACCGTGGGTTTTGTTGTTATGTTGAACAAGCTGTATCTGCAGCACTTGGGCCACTTCACCCACCTAATTCTAAACACACAAGACAGTTAGCTCAGACAATTTGGACTGTATGCAAGTATCTGGTACTGTTTGAAGTGCCTTGGTATACCTTACCTGATCACCAACCTAGAGGTCAGATCCTTCATAGGTTCTGTGTCAAACCAGTTGAATTTCTGCAGGTATTTTGGATATCATAGAACATCTTTGATGGTTTTAGAAGCCCATGTGTGAGTACCTGAATCAAACCACCTGGCTCCCTTTATATTCAGTCAAAGCAAACAGATACCTCAGAATGGGAGCTGGGATCTGAATGATGGTCTACAGGTGCCTGTGCCTCTTCAGTGAATTTGACTTAAAAAATAAAGGTTGGAGATTCCTCTGGCTAAAGATCAATGTGTAGTGTGAAGATCTACATCTGGGCAGACCACTCTTGGCTTCCTTCATAGTCAGTAGAGAGCTAATTTTTACAGCCCTTGGTATTTGAGATCAATTCTTACCCTAAGTTTTACTTTTATTTAGAGGAATGATACCTAAACTTCAGTGAATGTTGCCAAGATCTACACTAACTACAATGGCAGCCTCCATAAGTGACTCAAATGAAGGCAATCTACATTATACATGCTTAAGGAGTAATTTAATTTCCTTAATAAAAAAAGTTTTTACTGTTATCTGAGGTGCCCAAAAATATCTGAAGCATCCAGATAGATACAATACAGGACCTATATGTTTCTGGAGCACCAGCTGATGGTAAAGTGGTGATGCCTTAGGTGTCCAAAATGGCACTAAATGCATATGTGTGGACAATTTGGGTCCTCCATTAAAGCTAGAGGGATTAATGTTCAGCCTATGCTCTTAAGTTCAGCACTTCATTTTAGTAAAGTCAACTGAATCTAGGACTTAGTGTGGGATTGAGACTAGTGACCGTGACAATGAGGAATGACACAAATTTGTTGTTTATTTTCCAGAAATTCTAAGTTGAGGGTTTTATAAAGAAGTAAACTTTTGTTCAAGAAAATGTACTATATTGAAAATTAGCTGCATTTCACAAAAGAAAAAAAAAAAGCACCACATTTTAATCTTTATACTGGCAGTTAGACATTTCAGTAATTTTCTTAAAGCTAAAGAAACACTTTCTAGAAGCCTCAGCTGCGGTTGGCCAAAATATCTTACGTGACACTTATGCCTGTTCAAGCATAAATATCACAGGGACTACATATTACAGTGGTTCATCAGCATGGAAGCACACTGTAGCACCAGGACGGGAAAGGAGCAGTGCTGCAACCCCCTTAAAGTGCAAAGGAGATCAACAGGAATCATCAGAATGGGTTTGGATTAAGATGCAGCAAGACTACCTCTAATTTGTGTAAAAACCTGTTGATATTTAATGCTGTTATATCATTTTGATTACACCACTTGCAAGTATAACCTAAAAGGAAGCAAAATACTTTTCTGACATTCTGGGAGGTTGTTTCCTTAAAACTGAATGATGAAAAAAGAATTCCAGCATGTGGAATAAAGAAGTCCTGCAATAACAAATGCCAAAAGATTGGCATCATCTTGAACAGAAAGGTGTAGGTTTTGTAAGGTAAAAGAAACTGGGAAGATTTTAGAGATACCTCTAGAGATGAGGGTGCCTTGACTGGATTAAATAGAGAAGATGAGGATTACTAAAATGGTTTCATTCTTGATAGTGACTTCAGTGATGGGAAAAGAAATCAACATAACAGGGAAGCACATCCACATTTCCATTTGTGATGCCGACAGAGACAATGTCATGCTCATATTTTGCATACTGTATTGCAAACCCAGTTTGGTTTTAACACCTCTATTTCAATGCAAAGAAAGCTGGTTACACACTGGCACTGAATTACTTACATCCTCTCAGCTGCCAGCTGTACTGCTAAGGGAGTAGTGTGCCTTGCCAGTTCCTAGAAATGATTGTTGTAAATTAATTTTCTCCGATTTTTCAAATCAGCACATACACCAGTTATGAATTTACTATGAACGTTTCCCACTCTAATCTGTCATGCAATAAACAGATTTTCTTTTTTCTGCTACCTATGTAACCTACTGTTAACTTTCTTCATAATGGAACACAAGGGGATGAATATCACCTACCATTTGTCTCTTTGAAGTCAGAATATATTTTAGCAATGTTAAAAGATAAGAAAAATATTTCTTTCTTTTGCTGAACCAAACTATGAACGTTTCCCACTCTAATCTGTCATGCAATAAACAGATTTTCTTTTTTCTGCTACCTATGTAACCTAGTGTTAACTTTCTTCATAATGGAACACAAGGGGATGAATATCACCTACCATTTGTCTCTTTGAAGTCAGAATATATTTTAGCAATGTTAAAAGATAAGAAAAATATTTCTTTCTTTTGCTGAACCAAGGCAAAGGAGGTGACGGGACATTGGCAGTGCAATCACTTATTTCAAATATCTTTTTTGTTCTGTTAGGAAAATGAAATTACTTCTTCAACATTGCAAACATTGCCATGTCAAGACTGCTGACTGTCAAGATCTGCCTCTAAATTCAGATCATAACTACCCCTCCCTTCTATGAAAAAAAGAACAGAAGTCATACTGTAACCTTGTCCCACTACCATTAAAATCAGTGACACCAGCAATCCTGCACTCAGCCCACTCTTTTGGAGAAATACTTTAGACAAAGGATTTTTTTCATTAAGCATCTGCTGTATTGCAAGTGCATCTGTAGCTATAAATTACCCACAAAATGTTCCTTTTAGAAATGATCAGGATGTATTTTGGGAATATTTGTGGCCACAGTATAAGGGACCCTGATTATTCTTCCCTTAATCCTGATTTTACACTGGTATGTACCAACAGACTTCAGCCTTTATACTCCTGGTTTACTTTATATTAAGTAAGAAGGGAATCAGTCCTTCATAGCTGAACAGAACAGATGTGTGGTTTTAAATGACTGAAAATTGTATTTCTTCACTGTAGATTAAACATCCTCCTACTGCTTGTTAAATGCACTTGTTCATTTGCTTGATTGACTATAGATTCAAACAGTCGTCTTTTTGAGAAATGGATATCCTTAGATGAGGTAGTCTCAGCATTCAGTAGTATGTTGATGACAAGTCTCCTGCAGTACAGCATGCTTTGAAATTTTCATCAACAAAATATTGTGTAGAATGTGAACAGGGAAAAAAAAACCAACACACAAATGTTGTTTCCCACAGGCAGAGACTAGGTAATATAAACCAAGAAAACTCTACTGATAAATGAAGCAAATTTACACCCTCCTTCTGATCCTGTATTTCCACCTTGGGAAAAAAAAAAAGGAAGAAAAAAAGAAATAGGATTTATTTGTACATCTCTCTTGTTTTAAAATTCACACTTCTGTCCTGGTTTCATCTGGGATGGAGTTAATTTTCTCCTAGTAGCTGGTACAGTGCTGTGTTTTGGATTTAGTATGAGAATAATGTTGATAACACACCAATGTTTTAGTTGTTGCTGAGCATTGCTTACACTAGTCAAGGACTTTTCAGCT
>NW_008795932.1:3715393-3717075 GCF_000699145.1 Aptenodytes forsteri
TGGCCATCGGTCGGCGGGTGATGAGCAATTGTACTGTGCATCACTTGCTTTGTGTATTATTATTATTAGTATTAGTATTAGTATTAGTATTTTATTTTATTTCAATTATTAAACTGTTTTTATCTCAACCCACAAGTTTTCTCACTTCTACTCTTCTGATTCTCTCCCCCATCCCACTGGGGCGGGGGGGAGTGAGCGAGCAGCTGTATGGTGCTCAGTTGCCGACTGAGGTTAAACCACAACTTCACATAACAAAACAGATCACATTAACACTAGCATCCACTGAGAGAAACAGGGATATTATCTAAGTCCCATTTTATGTCTCCAGGATTCCTGCATCTGAAAATTGACACAATTATGGCTGTTCTCATAGAAACCTTGAATCTCTCAAGTGAAGAAACAACCAACACATAGTGACTTGTTCAAAGACTTTTTGAGGTCACTCTATTCAACACAACAACAGAAGGTCGGGGTAATGGTGATGTAGTCTCTTCCAAAACTACCATCAGAGTCCACTGGGAAGTCAAGACATCTCGTAAAGTCTAATGGCATTTTGGCATCTGTTCTAGAGAGCTTCCCTGCCACCTCCTTCCTTCCCCTTCTCCCCTCCTAGTAGAAGTGCAGCAGCTACATGACAGAAGGCTGGAAATGTAAGCATTAAGCAGCTAACCTGTGGTTCCTTTTACTATTTTTTTAAAAATCCTTTCTGCTTCTAGGGTTCACATAGCTCTGTCAGAATTTCAGTTTCAATGGAATAAGAGCCAATTCAGTTGATTCCCTGGTGGCTATCTAGAATGTGATTCCTGTGGAGTTATTCATAGATTAGTTAGTGTCCTTTACAGAACCTCTAAATCTTATATAGGTTGGTGCGCTTATTCCTGGATTAAATCTATGCTTTCCACAGCTAATACTGACACATCTCAATATAGCTCTCATTCATTTAGGGACTTTGGTAACCACTAAGGGAATTATCAAGGGGTTAGAAACAAAACAGCTCTCAGAAGAGCTCTGATTCATCCTTCAGAAGCTTGCACAATTCCTCTGCATTTATTTTGACAGAACATAGAGTTCTTACATGCAGCAAAGCTCTGTGGGTATCCTGGATATTTTTGCACTGTATGAAGCAAAGGTAAAGGGAGACATAAAGTCATACATACCAGCTTTGTTTAAAGAGACCTCAGCTATTAACTGAAAATGTGATATATGTTCAGCCTCTAATCTTCTGCTCCCTGATGAGAGCGTCACCACCAGATACAATAGGACAAAGAACAGTGTGGGAATTCAAAATAAAAAGATAAGGATGCATGCTTTATCATAAAAGAAAAACTGAGTGCATGAATGGCTCTTCAGTGTACTATGTGAACACAGAGCTCTACTTGCAAGTTCTCAGATGGGGAACTGATTTCCTTCCAAAAAAGTTATTGATGCTTTCTGGGTTTACACTTTGATCTTCCCCCCCCACGTCACTGAGATGTTTCACTGCCAGTTCACAAAGCCAGGTTATGAGATCTTTAGACATCTTGGTTTAGATTTTCTTCGGAGGAGGCACACTTTTGAGGAACAAATAGAATCTCTATCACTCTCTGTCTTAGAATCATAGAATCATAGAATCATTAAGGTTGGAAAAGACCTCTAAGATCATCGAGTCCAACCGTCAACCCAACACCACCATGTCCACTAAA
>NW_008795932.1:3719102-3730412 GCF_000699145.1 Aptenodytes forsteri
CTGGTTGTCCCACTCATGCCTTGTGAGCGCCCTCAAGATGAACCGCTCCATAATCTTCCCCGGCACCGAGGTCAGGCTGACAGGCCTGTAGTTCCCTGCATCCTCCTTCCGGCCCTTCTTGTGGATGGGCGTCACATTGGCAATCCTCCAGTTGTCCGGGACCTCCCCCGTTAACCAGGACTGCTGATAAATGATGGAGAGTGGCTTGGCGAGGTCCTCCGCCAGCTCCCTCAGCACTCTCGGGTGGATCCCATCCGGCCCCATAGACTTGTGAGCATCCAGGTGGCGTAGCAGGTCATTGACTGCTTCCTCTTGGATTATGGGGGGTTCATCCTGCTCGCCGTCCCTGTCTTCCAGCTCAGGGGGCTGAGTACCATTCAGTAAAGAAATTTTTCCTCATGTCCAATCTAAACCTCCCCTGGCGCAACTTGAGGCCATTTTTGATTGGTTAATGACATCTAATTAACCCACAGTGAACTAGGCATTAAGGATCAATAACAGCAGTATAACAGATGAATCACAATATTAGAAACTTGTAAGGTGGTAATAAAGCGATACATTTCTAAACACCCTTCAGTATCTTATTCCAAGAAGTTATAATCACAGACATAGTCATGCTAGTATACACACACAGGGCTGTACACACATCTGCTGTCAGGAAGTGTGGGTTACAAGCACAGTCCCTCTTCTGGAAGGGCAGGTCCCCCATTTAGACACATCTTTTTTTGAAGATGTGGGTGCTTCTGCTTTATTTGTACCTGTGCCTTTCCCTACAATCCTCTAATGCACTCACCAGTGAGAAATTACCCCCTGTGTTCATAAACATGCCCCCAGTCAGCCTCTGGGACACCTTAGGGCTTCTGAAATGTCACCAAGGTCAGCAACCACATGGATTTCCTGTGGTGAGAGTCCTGGAAAGACTAAGCCACCTAGCCTTCTGTGTGCATGTGTTGGTGTCCACCTGTGAGAAAGGAGGGTGTCATTATAGCCAGTGGGGATCTAGTCAGTGAAGCCTTGTGGTGAACATAGCTGATTTGAAGGCAGACGCCCAGGAAACCCATTCACTTATTTAAACAGAGGCATCTAATCCCATTTCAGACACGTTACAGTGCTCCTCCTTACCTTCAGCTACTGCTCCAGAAACACATGGGTCTCTGATAGGTTGTTCCTCTGTCATATCTGCAAGCCCCATATGGATATCCCATTTTATGATCTTGGGTAACCTATGGCATTCAAATGGTGCTATGTGTCTATATTTAGGCAACTAAACCAAAACTCTTTTGCTTTAATCAGATGAGCAGTTCTCAACACTCCAGTGGCTAATAAGGATAGATCTCTAAAGCATGGTTTAGCTGCTCAAATTAAAAAGTTTTCATCTAGACCATTTGACATGCTCTAGGATATCCACCACTGATGTTTAGCTGCTACTCCAAGAGGATATGGATCTACCATAGGTACTGGGTCATGTCTGACAGCTTAATGTGGATGTCTTCAGGCATCACTAATGGCACCAGACTGCGATGTGTGATCAACTGAACTGAGCACTCATTGACTGTAGTGGGAGCTTGGACTTCTAAAGTAGATGCAGATTGCATATGCAGATATACTGGTTTGGAAGAGAATTCCACTCTTTCAGCAAAATCTAATCTCTGCTCCCAGTCTTTCCTATCCTCCCTGACTCCTCTTCAACCATCTTTGTCATATTGCATGAATATAGTTTCCCTTTTCTCAGCACCCCTGTAACTCCTGCTAGAGAAGGGTAACAGTAACACATATGGCGTTGCTTACATCCTGCAGTTTAGATCTGCAGCAGCCTCCTGATGCACTGAAACTTTAATGCAGTTAGGTGACAAACATCAAATTTAAACATAGGCAAAGAGAGATTTCAGGGTAACATGCCCAACTTTGAGTTAATTTTTGCAGGGATGCAAATATTGTTTCACTATCTCCAGAATGCACCCTGCAAAAGGTAAACTACTTTAATAAAGCTGCTGTAAGAGTTTTACTCTGAACAAAATAATGCCTTATTTTCTTTTGCATTTCTTTTGTTTTGTTCTCAGAAACAGATGGATCATTTCAGCTGAATCATAAATCAGATTGTGGCTAATGATTAAAGTCAGGAAAGTCTCATGCTTTTGAAAACAGCATCTTATCAGAAAATATCTGTGTGCCATGTACACAACTCATTAAATTGCATACAAAATTTCATGGTATGTAATATATATAATATGAATAAGTATCTTTCAATATGAACGGGGATTAATGTGAAAAACTAGACCAGAGACATAGCTGATTTGAGGTTGCTTTATTATTTTTCTTGTGGATTTTTTGGGTTACTTTTATTATATTATTTCAAGAATATTTATTTCTTGAGAATAACATTTCAAAGTTGTAAATAAGCAATACATTACCTGGTCCTCATTAATTTTACAATCCAGATCCAGCAGGTTTCTCCAAAGACTGACTAAAAACAACACGTGGGATAGAACGCTGAAAACAACACAGAAGACAGCCTGGTCTTTTTGCTATTTTTAAGCACCAACATTATAACAACTGTAAATTTTGTTTGGGGTTTGGACCAGGTATGCAGAGGGCTGAGATGCTAGATTTATTTTTTATATGTCCATTGGCTTCAAAAGAAGGTAAAGCTCTGGTCTTCAGAAGGTTTTGAGCCTCATCCCTTTAAATATGGAACCAAATTCATTCCAGGCTAGACTTTATTGTTTTCAGTAATACCATTCATTTCAGCAGCACGACTGATTTCTCCTAGCTTGCAACCATGAACAGTTTTGACCTGATGTGCATGATCTTGTGCTGATTTATGAGAACAGGTTTTCATATAAATCATGCAATTTTGCCTGATATTTCGAGGACTATGTGGAAATTTAAGTGAATTATACATTTGGAGATAGAGAAGACAGTTAGCAATACCATTTGTACAGTTCTGTCATTTTCAAACTGGTATTTAAATAGGCTGAAGATATGGTAGCCATGTCCTCTGCTGTTTGCCACAGTGTGAGCTTACAATGATCCTTCTCAGTGCCTGAAGAGCTCTAAGCCACCTGCACTCCAGTTCTGAATGAAAAGTTGGGCAGTATTTTGAAAAGGTGTTTGACCACGTAACAAAAGGAAGAGCAACGTCCTGAGGATAACTCATAGAAAGGACTTAAAAAGGATCTCAAGGGATTCATGGAACGTAATAGAAAAAAAAAGATAGAAAAACTACCAGCATTCAAGCAAGAAAATTTAGTATGCTGAAATCGGCAAAACTATTCAATTGAAACTGTCAGAAGAATTCATGCTGTACAACAAGAAAATATTTCAAGAGGTCAAAGAATAAAATAAAGGCATCAAAAGCATAAAATATCATCTGAGCAACAGAAAATCCCAAGTGACAGCACTCACAGATAAAGATGACGAATATGTCACTAACAGACAGAAATCAAGAAAGAGAGGGAAGAATTCAATCAAGGTCTAGTTAACAAGAATGTACATTTACCACTGAACCTTGATGGTGATGTATAAAACAGGGAGAGGGTAGCATCCTTTGAAGGACTGTGGGAAGCTGTTAAATATACATTTTTGGATGTGGAAATGATGAAAAGTGAATGGGGATAGCACAAGGTTCTAAACAGATAATTTCAAAAGATGTACAGAAGTTATGAGTATCCTAAGAGTATTGTGCCCCTTGGAAAGATGTTTAATTTACACTTTCTGACTTCTTCTTTTTTAGGAAACCTCAAAGCAAAACCAAGACAAAGATAGTTCCTCTCAGAGGAATGTGAGCACAAGTGCCATTTCTTCAAAATTTGAAAGGTTTGCAGTTATTCTGCATTTTTACATTAGTGTCCCTATCCCCCCATGAGGAACAGAAAAGCTGTTTTCCACATTTTGCATTTAACAAACTTGCTAAGGCAGCATCTGGTAAAGTCTGTCTAAACACTTATCCCTAGAAAAAAGACCTCATCATCAGCTGATTTGTCCTTTCTAGGAGGATGTGATCCTAGGATCTGGACATGATTAACCTCATTAGGTTTTCAAAAATAAGCATTCAGATCTAAACTCAAACAGTGTGAAGAAAACAGCTTATTTGAAAACAGCTCTCATTTGAAGGTTTCCGTATCTTTGCAGTGCTGGGTTATCTTAATTCAAAAAATATTTCAAATGCATCTCTCAAATTATGTCCCGTATTTCAAGCCACAGGAGCTGTTCACATTTATTTCAACTGCAGCTCAGTGAAGGGATTGAGATCTTACAGCCCTCCACTTCCTGAGTGTAGGTTAGTGAACACATACAAAGTTAAAAGACAGCAGGCCAGACCCTGAAAATTTTAATCAGATGAAACTCCCATGCCTCGGTGAGAACTTTGCTAAGGTTAGGACTACTAGACTTGTCTCACCTCCAGTACCAGATCTGTGAACTTTGCTTAGCTTCGGGCCAATTGGAGTTCAGAGGCACAAAGATACTGTAGAGACTTCACTGCCGACAACCCAAGGCCAGATCTTGAAGGTTTTCCTACTTTCTTCCTCAGCACATATGCAGGCAAACTTCCACCGACTGTGGGACATGACTGCCTAAGCGAACACATCAGGGAGGGATTCAAAAACGTGTTGCACAGATTATAGTGGGACCTTTGCTGGAGGGGATTTCAGCATTTACTTCAGACATAGCAAAAATCAATCAAATATATTAACCTCAAAACCACTAACCCCATGCTAAGTTTTATTATTCACATATTAGCAATACTGATTAGAACAACTTTACACTGTGTCCTATATGGAGGTATTACACTCCTTTTCGTAATTCTAACATTGTAGCTTAAATATAATAGATAAGTGATGTATGGGAAAATGTTTAAATATTGTGCTATATGCAATTACAGTAATCTTAGTCCCTGTCCCATGACAGAGTTAAAGTGAATGCACTTAGAGTGTATGCAGTTCTAATAAAAAAGTGATTATATCATATAGCTCATTCAGATGTTACCATTATGAGAACAATTATAATGATAAAATTATGTGTACACAGGGAGTCTTGATGATAGTGAAATCTCCCCCTAAATTAAATAGTGCCCAGAAGGTTTAAAAATTCTGCTCAGAATTTAAATAAAAATTTATTAAGACAAAAATAGTGACAATTGCAGGCTTTAACTTTCTTTTGATGCTCCAATTTTCAGCTTTCTCTGTGCTGTTTAAGAAAGGCTATACTATATTTTATGTTGAATTATATAGTATTAGACTACTTATTCTAGGACACAGTCAAACTTCGTGAGGTTCTTCTGCATCAATGTACACACAGACTTGCCCCAAAGGATCTGACACAGACATTGACTCTAAATGGCACAAACCCACACAAATGGAACAATGGTTTTGCTATAAAAGTAGCGTCAAGGACAATGTTAGCAGAGTGAGCACTACATGACATGTTGGAAAAGGAGAATAGGGGCATGTGAGATAAGTCTTTCTTCTTGAGCTGAAATCAGAGTAGGACTAACTTCAGTTTTATTGTCCAAACCTATAAATCCAAGGTTTGGTTTTTAAACACCAAACTGGCTCATGGTATCATAGACGTCTGCTTTTGCTCTTCAGGAAGACTGTACATGTTACTTTTAGTGGTGTCTCGCCTTCAGGGAACTACTCAGGTAATGTTAGTGCCATGTAAGGCTCCTAGGGTAACCAGTCTGGCATACAACTCATCTACCAGAAAGGTGAGGGCCTCTTGTAAACCCTGTGTAATATTTTCCAGCCCTCTGCAGATGTTCTAGATGATTGGGG
Organism: Aptenodytes forsteri; assembly: GCF_000699145.1. Taxonomy (NCBI): domain Eukaryota; kingdom Metazoa; phylum Chordata; class Aves; order Sphenisciformes; family Spheniscidae; genus Aptenodytes; species Aptenodytes forsteri. The sequence continues at coordinate 3,724,877 of NW_008795932.1, forward strand.
GTACCTAAACTGGAACTACACACTTGTGCTTCATCATCTGATGGTCTCTCCTAACGGTTCCTACCTCTGAAGTGGGATTCAATGTTATTCAGCTGGTGGAGAGCAGCTAAGAACTCTTGTTTATTAACATATGAAACTGCACGTGTAGTTTGCCTGTATTTTGAGAATTAAGTCAGACTGAATGCACTTTGGTGAATTTACATCTAAATAAAAGTTCACAGCTCCTTTCTTTAATGCCCACTTAACTTATAATTCCCATTAAAATGTCTCTTATCAGATGGAACAATAATTTGTTTCTCAGCAGATTTTACTATGTTTGGATTTTCTTCTTTCCTTGTGAAAACATCTTTATGACCTGAGAGATCCAACAGAAAGAAAACTAAGGAAGAACTGATTAAAAGTCCAACTAAAAAAAACAAACAAGTAAACAAAAAAGTGTGTTATGTATGATATCACAGGCTACAGCTACATTATGAAATTAAACAATCCTGGTGAATGCACCTAAAGGACTGGAAGTCAGCCATCGATACTGTGTAATTGATTTTGCACGAACCCCATACAACTCTTCCAAGCAATTCCCGAGTAGTTCACAAATCAACATATGGCATGAACCATTCCTAGCAGGCAGTTTTGATGTCATCACTCTGTTTTTAAGGTTAAGAAAATTTAAGAATACGGGCACAAATTCTTCTGTGCTCATTGGCCTTAGGTGCCTGAGAAAAGTTCCAAACATATTTATTAAGAACACCAGAATTACTTTTACACGAGTATGCCTCAGATCTCTGATTACTCTCATTTTCAGAGTCTGAGGTAGAAAATTGTACATGTCCCTTCCTTGCAAACAAAAAAATAACTTGAGACATACAGATGCAGACACTCAGATGTATTTTGATGCCTCAGTTTGCAAGTGGGCAGGCACCCAAATGCCTTGGGGAAAACCTGCTTGATCAAGTTCCTTATAATTCTGTAGAATGTCTTTTAGAGAGCTTGGTCTCCCCTTGCAACCCTGTGCCTTGATCCTGTGCCAGGATCAGATTCTGCCCTATTGTGTGACAAACTGTATGCGAACAGCGTTGTGCAACGCACCTTCTGGCTGCTAAGTACCACTGTGGCACTGAGGGCATGGCTGTGTGGGGCAGGAGGGCTCAGCCACTGAGGTTCCTAAAACAATGCTGAAGAAGCTGGCTCTGCCACCAGAAGCTGCATGGCCAGAGCTCTGTCAGGGCTAATTAGGTCCACAGAGAGGCCGAGCTCATTAGCTGCCAGGAAGTCCTCATTGACACACCTCCACTGCTTTTGGGATCCCAGCATCCTTTCATGAGTCTAGACTGAACTGTCTAAACATACCAGTTTCCTCAGCGTTAACTCAAGATCTGTAGTTTTGCACACTCTTTGTAAACCTGCCTTGAATCCATATTAGCTCAGCTCCTTTTTTGTTAATCCTCTTCTGGACTTCCATTGTTTAAAGAACTAAAACCTGGAATTTGATAATCATTACATCTTTTAAATGTATTTCCCAGCTAATGAGACAAGATCCCTGGATATAAGTATGTGGATGCATAGAAATTCATGCTCCTTCAATGAAGAAACAGTTAATCATTTTTCTTTTGACATTAAATCTATTATTCATGTCAATATGACATGGATGTAGAACTGTCATTACAAGATCATTACAAGGAATTTCTTTATCTGAGACTATGCTAGGAGGGATGATAATTGTTATTGCTAATAAAAGTAACTGCTATTACTTGGATTTTAAAATATAATTACATGGCAGAAATACTTCGCTGCCATTTACTTACATAACCGATGTAATAACCATATAACTAAATTAGAAATGGATGAGGTGGATAGAGGAGATTAAATCCAAATTTACCCTTTCTGATGGTATGCAGAAAGTTCTCGCAGGACTAACTGAATAAAGAGCACAGAATTAGTGGGGAAACATTTCTTTAAGCCTCGCAGTAGGCACAGATGATCAGGAGATGAACAAGGCAGTTGCTCACACTGGCTAATGCTGCCAGCAGTAAAGCTGAAGTCTCCTCTGTCTACTGTCAGGTTTATGCTACTGACCACTGCAGAGCCCCCCGTCTGTACCTGTGTATCCATATGGCTGTTCATACATACATGCACGTTGCCTCCATAATGCCTCCTCTGTTCTCCCAAACCTCCCTGGAGCCAACTACTCCATGATGTTAGGATGCTATGAGGGTCACTTGCATTGACAGAGCTCAGCAAAATAACAGATATATTTGTCCCACTCAAATAAATAATTAAGAAAATAAAGTTCCTGATTTATCTGTACCATAGAAAGCTTATTGGAGGAATGTGGTAAATGATAATGTGATTTGTTATCTGACTAAAGCTGAATATAGAGTATATAAATACCAGACATAGAAAGAACATTCTCTACCTGCAGTAGTTCGGGTGTAATAAATATTTTATTTTCCATGAGTTATTGTGAGTGTGGCATCTTTAGCTGATGGAACTGAAATATAAAGTGAGGACTGGATTCAATCAAAAATATATCAGGCTTCTGTAACATGCCAGTGTTATTAAATGTATTTTTATATGTGTATAAAAATTAATTTTATGTAGCTCTGCCATACACCATTTCTTTACCTTTCTTCAAATAAATATTTTATTTTCCATGAGTTATTGTGAGTGTGGCATCTTTAGCTGATGGAACTGAAATATAAAGTGAGGACTGGATTCAATCAAAAATATATCAGGCTTCTGTAACATGCCAGTGTTATTAAATGTATTTTTATATGTGTATAAAAATTAATTTTATGTAGCTCTGCCATACACCATTTCTTTACCTTTCTTCATTCTGTTTCTCCACTCTGGAATATTATATAGATATTTCTATCTATGTTTGCGTCTCTGTGTGTGTGTTAGACCGTTCCGTTGAGAGAGAGAAAAAGGTAATTGAGTGAGCTTGATGAGCTTTCCTTGATGAGCTAAGAGTGAGGGATTTTGAGAACCTGTATAATCCTGTAGGGAACAGGGGAATGCATCTCATTCCTTACGGTGTGGCTGTGGTTTATCATGGACAGTTTTCACCTGGGATTATACTTAGTGCCTTTGTTAATGATCTGGAAGACGGAGCACATTAATTCACCTTGCAGATGACGCTATGGTGGGAAGTGTTGCAAAATATAATGTAAGGAGAGAGAAACAACAGAAGGGGTCTAAAAAGGAGATTAGAAGGAGAGGCAGGAAATGAGATTCAAGCAGGGAAAATGCATTTGTGGGAAAGAAACCACTCAGAACTCAGTTGAAGCTGGGGAGTAATTTAAAGTCTGATTAAAAGCCTCTTGACATTAGTGGAAAAGATGCACACTGATTTTAATGGGCCTTGAAACTGATGTCTTTTAAAACACTTTGAGTTCCTTGAATGAAGGAGGCAATATACAGCAGGTCTAATCCTGTGGGGGAGAATTTGCAGTGTATGTTGGTAGCAAGAAGAGCCAGGGAAGCATTTACAGAGTTATTTGGGACTATGAAAGTAATAAGAGCATTTTCACTCCCTCTTCTCTCTCTTCTAACCTATCGCACATGTTCCTTGCAGTTATGGAGGTGAATAGGGTATAAGGGGGCTAGTTTATGAGCACAAGTTACTTCAGTTATGTACATGGAATCCCCAAAGTTCCATTTGTCACTCTGCTCATGTTTGAAAAATACGCCTTTCCACCCAAAAAATACTCTTTAATGGGGTTGGAATGCTGCAATAGAGAACACCATTTCAGTGGTGTGTAGTACGGGTTATATATAATAACCGCTGGAGGATGTCTTGCAACAAACTTTGTAGATGTACTTAATAGTTTATGCTATGCATGAAATATTAAAAGAGTCTTTTTTCTTCACAAAATCTTAATACAAAGGATTCCCCCGCTTGATTTATTAAGTGGACATGACAGGGTGTAGGCGAAGTCATGCATTTGAAGTAGCAACTATTCATCCATGCCTTGAACACTTGATCCTTTTTTTTTAAATCAAGCATATACACAAAGCAGAAAAATCATCTTCAATATTAACATAACCACTAGCTCACCTGGTTGCCTATGAACACTAATTAAAGCTCATTTATTAATTTTAATTGTGCTACATGCTGAGACATTAATGAAGCAATCTAAAAATGCTCTTTCAGAAGATAACATGACCACTGTAACTATGTATACTCACATCAGTGTTAGGTGTATGTAGCATCTCTGTGCAGAATGGTATTGTACACTTAGTGCAAACAACCCAATTTTAAAATATGTATATTATCATATTTCTCAAAAGTGTATTTTATCTGTACTGTTTTGAATGGTTTTATTTATTTCTGTGTTAGCTTCTCACTTCTCTTATATTCATTTTTTTCTTCCATTTTCACCTTTCCTCCTGTATTTTTCCTTATCTTTTTGGTCCTTAAAAGAAATAAAAAAGACTAAATAAAAAAATAAATGGATGAAAGAGAAAGTGAAATATGAAATCTATTTAAAAAATGAGCATTACAAAACTTAGTGCAAAAAAAACCAAAGGAAAAATATTATGTGTTCCCTTTTTGCCATTTTTGCTAAAAAATGGGGGAAGAAGGGAGAAAACCCAACTTCCACATTCAAGTTTTAATTAACAAGAAATATCTTAATAAGCATACACACTTATGTAAGTTTTTAAACTTTAATTGGAAAAGTAGGGATGTACACGAATGTTGCACCTCACTGAATCCAAACAATTATAATAGATGGTGAAAGTATAAGTGATAATGAGAAGCTCTACTATCTGCAACTGTGCTGAAATATCTGCCTAGATCCTCTCTGAGACATTCATACACCTCATGTTTCTAGAGAATTGGTCACAGAATTTTCTTCAAAATCTACATCCCCCAAATGTTAAAGGCTTGACTTTGGTTTGTAATTAGCATAATTCTACAAATGCAAAAAGACCTTTATTTTTGATTTACATCAAGACCTTTTCCCATTTCAAGAAGTACTAGAACAGGTAAGATGCTTAGGCTTTCCTGATGAGCCCCTCCACCCAGCAGGGTACCTGGGTGGGTGGTGACAACCATGGAAACCTCTCACCATCACCAACATGACAGGCAAGCAGTTGCAAGGGTTAAATTCTCATGTTTGTCATATTTTCTAATTCAACCATATTCTTTGTTATCTTCTAGCAGAGGGTTTGTTTCTGCTGGCAATCTTGTTGCTGGCCTCAGTCAGAGTCAGCTGGCTCAGAGGAACATCTAAAGGCAGTGACATATTGGAGATACCCATTATAGACCACCCAACCAGGATGAAGAGGCGGATGAAGCGTTCTATAAGCGGCTGGCAGAAGTCTCTCAATCGCTAGCCCTTGTTCTCGTGGGGCATTTCAACTTCCCGGACATCTGCTGGAAATACAACACGGCAGAGAGGAAGCAGTCTAGGAGGTTCCTGGAGTGTGTGGAAGACAACTTCCTGACACAGCTGGTAAGTGAGCCTACCAGGGGAGGTGCCTCGCTCGACCTGCTGTTTACAAACAGAGAAGGACTGGTGGGAGATGTGGT
>NW_008795932.1:3732334-3733449 GCF_000699145.1 Aptenodytes forsteri
GCATGGTTGTGTTGGGTTGACGGTTGGACTCGATGATCTTAGAGGTCTTTTCCAACCTAAATGATTCTATGATTCTATGATTCTATGACGGGGAGGAGGGGAAGAGGCCGGCAGGGAAGGCAACAGTTTGTGCCTGTCACTCAACTCTGCATATGGTTCTATGGTAACAGCTTGCTGAGGCAGACTTGCATGAGTGGCAACCCTGTATCACCACGGGCCAAATAACTATGCACCGCATGCCTGCTAGGCAGAATAACCACCTCTCCTTGTTCGCCCTGCATGCCAGCTGGCAGGGAAATGTCAGACGCTTGCACAGGAGTGGGGAACTTCTGCTTCGAAGCAGCTGTCTGCATGAGTGTGACCTCGGGTGAAGTCCGTAGGAGAACGTCCTGCAGGAGGGGGTGACTGCCTTCGGCTTGGAGGGCTGTTTTTAGAGTCAGAGTGACACTAACAGCTTCAGATGAAGCCATCTGAAAAAGATCTGAAGGGGACAAAAGAGTTCCTTAGTGCAACAGGGGAACAGAGGGATGGTATGTATTGCATATCAGATAAATGCTGTGACATTCAAAACTCCTTCAGTTCCATGACAGAAAAGTATGTTTTACAGCAGTTGTATATGCACTTTTGCAACTAAATCAGTCCTAAGTATCTCTAAAGTACAGGCAGTGAAGCAGCATTTTTTCCAGACATACCTTTATTTGTCATGTTATACGACTTGGCATGTGATATAAACAGACCAGTTTTTTTGACCCATATAGGAATTTTCTTAAAGGATATCTTCCTTTAAGAAGGATGAGCAATATGACTGAAAGTAATTGTGGTGCAAGAAAACAGAACACAGCCTGCTCCTTCAGAGCTGACACAAAGAATTTTGGAAATAATGCAAATTTCTCTAGTGATAACAAAACCAGGCCTTTAGTAAAGAGAAATAAATACATCTATATAGACCATGACAAATCCTTAGCTGAGATAAATAAGGATATCCCCAGTGACTTACACTGAAAATCTGGCCTTATAATATTAATTGTATGGGGTGTCCATGCCCAGGCACTGGCAGTGGGGCTGCAGTGCAGCCTCTGTGAGGAGGGGCCGGGGCTGCCCCGTGCCGGACACAG
>NW_008795932.1:3733837-3736312 GCF_000699145.1 Aptenodytes forsteri
GGGACTGCCTGCCACCCCCTTCCCCACCCCTGCACCTCTTGGGGGGAGAGGAGTCGGGAGTGAAGGGGTGAAGGTGGGACTGGGGGAAAGGACGTGAGAGGGAAGGTGGTGTTTTAATGGTTGTCTTTGTCACCATCCAACTCTAGCAGCAGTGCCAGCTCTAATGGGTGAGTGTCTGGTTTAAGTAAAGTGTCATCATCTGAACACTTACCTGGGTTCAGGCTCTTTTCACTTGTATTTACTTTTTTTTCATACATCTTTGTTTCTTCTGACAGCATTCTACCCTCATTCCAAAATCTTTTTGGATTACGGTCTGGAATAACTCTTCTTTCAAAATGACTAACTTTATATTTGATTGTTAATTCTTTGTTTCAGTGTATGGGGTGTCCGTACCCAGATGTTGGCAGCAGGGGCTGCAGGAGTGGCTCTGTGGAAAGAGGCCAGGAGCTGCCCCATGCCAGACACATACAGATTTTAGTGATAGTGCAATATAAACTGATATAATACTGGCAAGGAAAGGTGATCTGAGACCAAGGAATGTGAATTCTCAGCTTTATCAAATGTTTATTAGAAAATGTAATCCTAGTATTCAGGTCATTAAAATATATGCTTGCCGTGGAAAAAATGTAAATAGCAGCATGGGGTGAGTGTAAATATATACATGAAAGTTCAAAATAGGAGAAAAACAGTGTTGTAATGTGTTTTTTACACAAACTCTCTCTATGGTATTTTCCATCTGGGGATTTGAAAGTCCTTTAGCAAATGTTAATGAAATAGAGCTAAATCATCATCAGTCATGATTTGTTATTTGTAAGAAATTCATTATTTCATGTTAAAATCGCATTGCAATTAAGCTGCTGAAATAGTTAGAAACCTCTACTAAAAGCCATATCAGTCTTTACACAAATATTTGCATATTTTTATTTAAACTGAGAGCTAGCAGTAGAGCAAACTAAACCAGAGGACTTATGTTTGCCAAGTGTGCTTCTTTAACACCATTTATGGAATATTATGAGTAAAATGCACAGAAAGTGCTTCTTTGCTTGCATTTCCCAGGCTATTTTTTTATAGTCCTTAGAGTCCTCTTCCTGATGTAATTTGGAAACAGTTAAGTTGTTTTATACCATATCGTTTCCTGCTTCCCTGTCTCACTTTTCCTATCCTCCCCCGTCGAAGCCTCACTTTGAATGTGGGCTGGCTTTAATTTCCTGTACCTTTAACCATCTAAAATATAGAAATCTAGAGTATCGATCCTCAGTGTGTTGTGCAGAATCAACTAACCCTCTTTGCATCCCACCATGGAGATTTAAGAGGATCATGATGTTGGGTTATGTGATAAAAGCTAATCTGCACACCCACAAAGGAACACAGAGACAACAGCAGGAGGTGGACCCCCAATAATACCCTGTCCTGACTGCTCTCAGGCCCATCCGAGGAGCCGTCAGCCCATCAAAGGCCTCTCTGCACAAGTCCAGAGGAGCACAGGGGCACAAAGGCAGGTGGGAACACAAATTAAGGACTCAGAGGAAGGGACACCCTGTCTGGGCCCCTCCCAGGGTTGTCCCGGGAAAGCCTCAGCCCCACTGTCCAGGAGGGGAACCCATCATGATGAGTCGATGCTGGAGCACCTTTGGGACTGAAGGGGTTGCTGCCTGGGGGTATAGGACACACTATGGGATGCAGGGGGAAAGCATTTTGGGATTGAACAGGATTTATTATGGCCAAAGGTGGGGAAAAGGAGGGATCTAGGTAATTTGAGGAGGAACAACTGTGTGAAAACAGGGGGATAAAGGGGACAAAAAGGATTGGTCATGTGTAAATAGCTGCTTCTCAGTATACTTATTAAATTCCTTTCTAAAAATTTTCCTGGGTAAGGGGTTCTCTATTCTGCAAGCAATGTGTGTATGGAGATCCCCAGCTTTAGGCCTTCCTCCAAACCACTTAAGGGCTGTTGCTATTCTCTGTCTAAACCATGCATGTCAGGATGGGCTGAATCTGGAAGTACCTAACCCTCCTTCATCCTTTTCAGGAGTCTACGGTGACTGCTTTAGACTGGATAGTTAAAGTCTGATGGGGAGTATCTTATGCTTGTTCTGCTGCTTTTACCAAGCATTGGGGTGTTGGAGGGATTGCTTGCCCAAGTAGAAGACCAAAAATCAACAATTCCAATGTGTTTCATCTCAAATTTCAGCGCAGATAAGGAGCTGAAAATAGTCTGATCTTAAAGGTTCCCCTAAAGTGTAGGGAGAACAAGTCTTGTTTATTTTTCGTCATGCTGTGGAATCTTCTTCTTACTAATAAATGGTCAATATAATGTATAAGCAATGTGTGACCATTGACTCCTCTCACCTGACCTTTCTCCAGCCTTTCTAAAGTATTCCTTTGCTGCTTAACTGAACCCTTTTAAGGACTGGTGTGGGTTCCCTTCCCTTCCCTTCCCTTCCCTTCCCTTCCCTTCCCTTCCCTTCCCTTCCC
>NW_008795932.1:3736382-3740121 GCF_000699145.1 Aptenodytes forsteri
TTATTTTCCTTACTGGCATGCCAGGTTTACTTACTTGATTGTGATGTGCTTACTAAGGGAATGACAGTTGCTACAGTACCAATATTATGGTTTTGAGAAACTTGTTCATTATTTATAGCTGGTTCAATTTCTATCTTAAGAAACTTCTTATGAGTGCATTTAATATTCGACATTCTATTTTCTTTTTTTTCAGTTCATTAATTTGAACAGTAATTACATCCATTTCAACACTGAACTGCAATTATACACTGTCTGGGTAAAATACTCTACTGATAAATCCAATAAAGTAACTTTCCTTAGACTAGCTATTGCACTTACATTATACATATTACCATAACCTAAGATGCACCTGCTAAGCTATAAGTTAGAAATTGATATAAATATAGAGGGTTTGGTTGGGTTTTTTTTTTCCCAAACAAGCTATTGGTTTGACACTCTAAGCCATTATCCCAGACAGAGTGATCTCATTACTTGGGATTTAGGAACTTTTTAAAAATTTACTTAATTGTTTTATCTGTAAGCTATATTGATCAACTTTTAGGGCTTTGAGTCTTCCCACTTTTGCCTCATGTCCTGTCACATCTGTGGGAATGTTTATGTTGTTATCATCTGCTACTGTGAGTTATATGTGTGCTCAGATGTAAATGGCAAGAATGCACAGCTTTACTGTGAGGACAACTTTATGCATGATGGTGACACATTTAGAGAAGTTTTGGGTCCAGGAAGAAGATAGATTGATATCTAATGCTTTCAGGAGATGGTAGATATAATTTCAGCACTTTGACTTTGACACCAATAATATTGCTATATTCCAAAGTAACATCAGACTATAAGAGCAGCAGTACTGGATTAGACCCCGCTGGTACTGATCTCTGACAGTATCAAATATTTTGGGAAAAGCTGTAAGAGACCAGCAACCATCCACCCTTGAATGCTTTTTCATCATCCAACCATCTACAGCTTTGGGGTTTTCTATGTTAGAAATTATATCTATATCTTTGTTCTTACTACTTTCAATGAGCTCCTCTCTGTACCACAGCTGTGGTGGGCTGTCCTTGGCTGGCTGCCAGATGCCCGCCCAGCCACTCTCTCCCTCCCCCTCCTCAACAGGACAGGGCAAGAAAACAGGATGGAAAAGCTTGTGGGTGAAGATAAGGACAGGGAGATCATTCACCAATTACCGTCATGGGCAAAACAGACTCAACTTGGGGAAATAAATTTAATGTAGTGCCAACTGAACAGAGTAGGAAAGTGAGAAATAAAAACTAAACTAAAAACACCTTCCCCCACCTGTACCTTCTTTCCAGGTTCCACTTCACTCTCAACTCTTCTACCTCATCCCCACTCACCCCAAGTGGTGCAGGGGGGATGGGAAATCGGGGTTACAGTTAGTTCCTAATGCTTTGTCTCTGTTGATCCTTCCTCCTCACGATGTTCCCTTGCTCTAGTGGGGGGTCCCTCCCATGGGATGCAGTCATTCATGAATTTGTCCAATGTGGGTCCTTCCCATGGGCTTCAGTTCTTCAAAAACTGCTTCAGCATGGGTCCTTTCCATGGGGTACAGTTCTTTGGGAACAGACTACTCCAGTGTGGGCACCTCTCCACAGGCCACAGGTTCTGCCAGAAAGCCTGCTTCTGCATGGGCCCCTCCCCACAAGCCACAGTTCCTGTCGGGAGCCTGATCCTGCATGGACTCTCCACGGGCGGCAGGTTCCTTCAGGGGACATCCACCTGCTCTGGCGTGGGGTCCTCCATGGGCTGCAGGTGGATATCTGCTCCACCATGAACCTCCATCGGCTGTAGGGGGACAGACTGCCTCACCATGGTCTTTGCCACGGGCTGCAGGGGAATCTCTGCTCCAGCACCTGGAGCACCTCCTCCACCTCCTTCTTCACTGACCTTGGTGTCTGCAGGGCTGTTTCTTTCACATATTCTCGCTCCTCTCTCACTGCTGCTGTGCAGCGTTTTTCACGCTTTCTTAAATACATTATCACAGAGACGCTACTAATGTCACTGATTGGCTCAAATCTGGCCAGTGACAGGTCCGTCTTGGAGTTGGCTGGATCTGGCTTTGTCTGACATGGGGGCAGCTTCTGGTCTCTTCTCACAGAAGCCCCCCCTGCAGGCTCCCTGCTACCAAAACCTTGCCACATAAACCCAATACAACAATTAAGAAGTTGATGTTTTATTTTCTGTGCTATTAAGGAAGGACAAGGTTTTTGTTTTGTTTCTCAATATTTTCATTATTTGGTGAGCCAGGCTTGGGAAAACACAAGATAATCCTAATCACTAACTATCAGATAATCCTGGGTATTTGTGGAGACCCTTTCATGTCAGAAACCCCAGGTTTTCAGAGCCTCCTTGAGAAAGCAAAGTTTAAGAACTGCACCTTAGAGGAGCTATTTGAACTTCACAGGGCTTGGTTCATAGGGTTTGAAATAAGTCTGGTTTGTCGGGATTGGAACTGAATCAGCTTATATCAGAGTGCAGGGAACGAATCTTCAGAGGGATTCCTTACATCAAGGCTCTCCTTATCTCCATATTCAGGAGGCTTTATCTGTGCCCAGCAAAGCACTGAAACCCAAGAAGCCAAGAAGTTCAAGCTGCCTGCCACACAGAAATCACTTCGCTCTCCATCTGTCACTTAAACATAGACATCATCTTGTCTGTGCTAGCTTTGAAAGAGCCATCATTATTTCTCCAGGTCGCTGAGCTGTTGCAGCTTTGGGATGGTCTGGAGACTGAACAGCTCTTTTTTCTGAGCCATTCCAACCACTTTAGAGATAGCTTTAGAGATTGGAGTCATTTTCTAAAGCAGGGAAATGAATTGGAGATTTCTCGTCATAAAATGAAAAAGTGGGAAGGCCCCTTCTTCTGGCCAGAAACAGAAGCTTCTTATTTTGAGAGAGAAAGGGTTTGATGGGAAAAAAATGATTCAGCAAAGATAATTTGGTTTAAGACACTGTCCTATAAAGAGGACTTTTTTCTCAATATGTTTGCCTGTAATGCTTGGAGCAGCCCCAGGGAACAACAGGATCTTTGTTAGCGTCTGGTTATTGTCAGAGCTCCTACTTGTGCAGTTGTTATTTACTACTGTTTGTTATAACTTTCTCACACCTTCCCACATTCCTTATGAATAAAGACACTTACTTTTCTTGGGATCCCTAAATTTCAGGTTTTCCACCGAAAGTGAGAATTCTGAGTTGCCAAGAAGTTACTGAGGGGTAAAAACTATGCATCAAGATGGGATTACAGCAAATGGGGTAAGCACCGCTAAAGTCTGAAATAATTGAAAAGGAGAATGAGCCTGTTTTTCCTCCTCATCCGGCTTCATCCATCCCTTTTTCCCACCTTATGCTCTCTCATGCTGGCTTTGGTGCCTGTCTGACTCCCTGATACAAGAGACAGGATAAAACATTAATTTGGCATAAAAAGGGAATGGTATTTCAGTAGGTTATCAAGCTGTATCGGCTGCCTAAGGGATCTAACTCTCGATCTCTGCATCCACTCCTGGAGGACTGGCATTATGTGTTTAAAAGGAGGGGTAGATGTTTCCACTGGATATGGTGAATAAATGGATGGGACATTCCATTGGGTTCATGAGAGGCAGGTCCTGCTTGACCAACCTGATCTCCTTCTATGACCAGGTGACCCGCCTAGTGGATGAGGGAAAGGCTGTGGATGTGGTCTACCTGGACTTCAGTAAGGTCTTTGACACCGTCTCCCACAGCATTCTCCT
>NW_008795932.1:3740895-3750113 GCF_000699145.1 Aptenodytes forsteri
CTTCTCCCAAGTAACAAGCGATAGGACAAGAGGAAATGGCCTCAAGTTGTGCCAGGGGAGGTTTAGATTGGACTATGTTTTCTTCACCTGAATTGGTGGCCTCATCTCTTGTCAAAGATCAAATCACAGAGAAATAGACAATCTCAGCTGCTGAGTTGGCAACTCTACTTCAGCACAGTCTTACATATTTGTTTCTGAAGACATTTTTGAAAAATATATTTGTTAATGCATATTAAATGAATTAAAGACAGAAACTTCCTTTCTGGGAAAAAGAAAAATGTTCAAGTATCATTTCTGTGAAGCAAAGTATATTTAAAAAGAAAACAATTTGTAAGTGCCTGTCACTGCCTCCTGCAAGGCAAAAATACTGGTAGAGGTCACTGTCAAGATATGAATGTCTTCTGCCATTTCATATGTGCCAAGGGTATCTGAAACTCCTGCATGGGGCTGGCAGACTTAGCAGGACCTGTGGAGGTGTATGCTCCCTGGACTGGCAAATGGAGGCTGGGAAGAGCGCCTTGTCGCACCAAAATGGCACTATTGGTCTGTGCTTAGGCATCTGGATCCCTAGCTTTCTGAAGTGTACATGTGCTTTATTTTAGTAGCTATCAGATTTCCTCAGGAAATATTGACATGGAGGTTTCAGGTATTAACAAATAGCAAACATTAAAATGAGTACAAATATTTACTAATTTATTTTTCTGATGCATTTAAGTCTACTGAGGGAGACAATAAATATATTTTTTTAATTGCAAACTATTAATACTGCACAAATCTTCCTATGTTATTATTATGATTATTACTACATTACACAATAATTTTAATTGCTGCCTCTCATAAAATTTTCCAAATGTCTTATACACATCATTCCCAATATAAAATCCCAGTGTACTAAAATAGTTTTGATACCTTGTCCCTTTCCATGATGTTCTGAGGAGTGGGCTGTCATATTTTGCAAGCCTTTGTACTTCATATAAAATGCAAGCAAAAATGTGATTTCTATTAGTCTTTATAACATGCCAAATATCTCCAGGGTGAGTTAGCTGTTATACATAAACACACTGACAGAATCAAAAGTGATTTGAAAACTTCACAGAAAACTTTTTGGATGGATAGATGAATGGATGGATAGATAGATAGATAGATGGATGGATGGATGGATGGATTGATGGATGGATGGATTGATGGATGATAGAAATGACTGTGCAGTAAGCCACAAGTATCTTTTCAATTCATATCTATTAGAGATAATTCTTCAGGAAGTTCAGCAAAGATTTTAAAACCCTCTTGGGTGTGTAGTAGTCTTTAGCTAATTGCAGTCTCACCTGCTAGAGCTGAGTGAATTTCAGTATCAAAGTTGTATTTTTGCTTTCTTTTAATTATTATTATTTTTTCATTAAAGAAACACTTTTTAGAAGCAGTATCTATTTTCTTCTTTCCTCCCTCCATTGGAAACCTGGAAAACAGAAATCTAATCCAAAAAATTGTTTGTTTTCCTAAAAAAAAAAAAAAAAAAAAATTCAAACATTTCTTTTGGTTGCTTTAACACAATGGTAATACTCGAATTTGACTATTATTTGGCTTACAAAACCAAGCAAACAACCCAAAACAAAACAAAAACCAAACACGCTACTTTAGACAGTTCTTCTGGTTCCCCAAATGAAGCCAAGTCACATGCCTGACTTCCTTATGTTATGCTCCCAAGGTTGTAAACAGCTGTGTTTTCCATTTCAGATACTTGGTCATAACAATGTTCTCTAGCATCGGTATTGCATACTTGTGCAGAGTGGAAAAGGAGAGCTGCTGAATAATTGTCGGTGTACAACAACTATCTTAATAAACTCTCTGTTATGCCTTTTAAAGGAAACTTTGCAGAGACTGCAGGTTTTTAGGGTACACATTTCTCAATTTGGAATATCGTTTAATGACTCTAAAAAACAATTTTTGTGCTATACTAGAAGAAACTGTAGAAAGTTATATACAAAAAACATTTTAAAAGCTCAGAAGGTCAATTACAAAATCAGCCAAAACTGTAGCTTATCTAATTTAAGTATCTTTTATTGAACTGCATGACTAGATCCTATGAATGGTGAAATATTGTGCAGCATTGTATCTCTCTTGCAAAAAATTGATTAAATGGACTCAGTAAAAATTTTTATTTGGATGGTTTTGATTTCATCATCTCAAACCAGATATTATACTTCAATGAATTATAACAAAGGAGAGGAAACAGAGGGGTAAGTTGCTTGTAGAAATTAGGGTTCACACTAAGAGATCATATTTGCAGTTACTCAGGATAGTTTTTTCTTAAAGAATCGATCACACCAAAATGAGACAGTACTGAGCAGACGTTTCAAAGGCAGTTTATTAAGAAAAAGGGGAGAATTAAAAGAAGTAAGGGATTTTTTATTGTGGCCTTGACTTATCATGTATTCAAAGGTCAGCTGAAAGTTGCAAAGAAAATCAATTTGTCACACGCTGCTCTGCATGAGAGTTTTTGCTGTCAACGACCTGGGGTGAAAATGCTCCACAGACAGTGCTTGACATCCTCACAATAATAAACACACACCTTTGACTTTTCTACCCTGCTGTAATGCCTTTCTCCCCTCCCAGCCTCCCCATATCTATCTCACTCCGGCAGGCCTTCTCATTCAGGTATCTTGTGGCAATGGGTAACAAAATCTGCCTTATGGGGCTGAAAGAAAAAGAAAAAGTGGATGATAAAACCTGATCCATACTGCCTACATCTTCAGACAAAGTTGGTGATGTGAATCCAGATTACTGCTCACTTTTCACTAAAATAGCTTGTGCAGGTGAGAGTCTATAGGCCAAAGATAGGTGAATATCAGAAAATGTTATGAAGCAGATTTATTGAGGAGATAAAGCTTGGGGTGGCTAATGAAGCTTTAACACTGCCATTAACAAGTCTCCCAGGATCCTCCCTGGGATTCCTTAACCCCTATGATGTTTATTTGGCTTTTTAGTCCCCCTGTACATCCCCAACTCTGATGTAGAAACCTCAAACATACAAGCACAGCAGCATGGCCACAAGCACCATCAGGATGCTGAAGCCGTATGTTGTAAACCCAACAAAGGTCTTACAACAGTGGCATGGGGGAGACAGTCCCTCAGTGCAGAGTGATGTAAGAAACAGCAGGGCATTAGCTATTCTTGATGCAATGGCACATCGAGCTGCAGGTTCCCATTCTGTTGACATCAGGGATGTGTCTGTGCAAAAGATTTTTCACGTCTCTATTTGAATTTAAGAATGAAGTTTTTTAACTGACATGAAGTTGCTGGGTTTGTGTTCTTTTTTTCACATCACTCAATAAAAAGTTTAATAAAAAAGGATTTTTAAAAGTGACCAGTGTGTTACAATAAGCCTGCTAGTGTGAGTATCCCCACCTGTACCAGATGAATACAAAGCACCTGAAAGTACTTTAGAAGGTTTCTCCTTCTATAAATAGAAAGAAATAAATCTTTTTGCAATAGTAAAAATCCAAGTCCTATTTAGCCTAGGAAACTGTGATTCCTGAAGAAGAAAAGTCATGCTGAGATCATAAGAACTGAGCAGGAAAAAAATGAGGTAATAAACTGGTCATTCAGTCAGGGGTGGAATTAATGAAGCTTGATTACTGATGCCCTCCCCCGGTGTGGATTCTCTAATGTCTAGCAATGATGTTCTTAACCTTTTCATCAGTGGGAAATTTTCTCCTCTCCTCAGTCGCCTGCTTTCATGTAAATTGTAGGAGTGCAGTACAGCTTGAGCCGTGAGTCCATAAACTTTCACTGAAGGATAACAGATTCAAAAGTTACTTGGGGAATGAAGGAGAAAATGGAAATACTGTTTGATGTGAACACATACAAATATTTATACACCCTTCATGATCATCCAGCAGTTGTTTCCATAGGGAACTGATTACAAAGAAATATATTTTTAATAAGACTTCTTAATATATTTATATTTAACAACAATTATTTCCATTAAATTTTAACATCTTGCATAAAAGAAGTCTAGGATGACTCCGATATAGTCTGCTCCAGAAGTAGAGGGGAATTGTAGTCCCATTGCATTGACGTCAAATGCAAGATCAAAGGACATGCCTGATTTTAGAGCACTTCTAAAGAAATATATTTTTAATAAGACTTCTTAATATATTTATATTTAACAACAATTATTTCCATTAAATTTTAACATCTTGCATAAAAGAAGTCTAGGATGACTCCGATATAGTCTGCTCCAGAAGTAGAGGGGAATTGTAGTCCCATTGCATTGACGTCAAATGCAAGATCAAAGGACATGCCTGATTTTAGAGCACTTCTGAATTACTTTGGTGAGGCCAGCTCTACAGATAGAGAACTAAATTATCTTCTAATCAGTCATGCTTGTTTCCCAGTTCTGTATTCAGATGTTTTGGAGAAAAGCATAGTTTCCTAATAACCTCACCAACACCCCACCCCCATAAGCAACAGGGATATTGAGTATGGGAGATGGCAGAGAGAAGAAACACGCTGGGAGCAATCAGTTATTATCACTAGGGATTGATCTGAATTACAAGAAAGTGTTATCTAGATTAAGCTAAATATCTGACATCTGCTTGGGTCTAGGAAATCATTGCGATTTACACATATCATATTTTAACAGCTAAAACTATATCTTCCCTAAGAGAAAGATGTGAGTTTGTTCTCGTCAAGATTAGAGTCTGGAAATAAATTACAAGTGCAGAAAATACATTGAAAATTTTACCTTTGTTTTGGTGGGTTGAAGTAAGTTTGGGAGAAAGAAGAAAGGAAGTATGATGGTCTGTCTTTTGTGGATTGTGGTTTCTAGGAGCGAGTGTATGTAAAGAAATATTTAAATTTCGGTTTTGAAGATCTATGCAGATTAGATGTTTAATCTCTCTGTTTACTTTTCATTTACTATTGTTTTCTGCCTGCATTTCTTTCAAGACAATTTAGTTTTTAGCATACAATACCCAAAGTTAGGCTTTGGACAGCTACATGACAATTGTAAGGAATACCGTAGCTTTCAGATGTTATTTTTATTTCAAGAAAAAAACTTATTGGGCTGAAGTTTATAAAAACTTGGGAGCTTTTTAATTTTTTTTTGATGGTTGATTTCTTTTGAAAAGACAGGTCAAACTGAAATTGGCAGTGCCCCTTAATACAGAATATTAATTATAGATGTACCTAGAGTGTATTGTTAGTCAAAGTGGCTAAATAAATAACATGCAAAACATTAATAAATAATAGCATGATTAAAAATCTCTCTTAAACTCTCCAGTTCCACAGAGAACTTGAATAAGGAGACAAACGTTGAATTTTAAACCCATAATTGAGCTTCATTTTTCACTAAATAACATTCATAGTATTCAACAACTGAATACTCTGTTCAGTTTATATATTTGTTGAGCAAACTATTTTTCCTTCAAAAAGTACATTCTGCTTTCCTGTTTTGCATGACAGATTTCCTTTGATACTTGGGAGGGTTTAATTTTTTTTTTTTCTTCAGTTCATTATGTATTTTTCTATATTAAACCTTTAATTTGACAGAGAATGAAATAGGAAGAAGAAATTTTTAGGAAACTTCCAGTCTTGAAATAAATGTAGGGAAATATTGGTCAGAAACTGATTATCAAACTGAAACCTGAACTTTGTAAGATGTCATACAGTCAGTAGCTATAAAAACAGAGGTGTGATAATAAAGAGAAATTGCCCTCAGGTACAGTAAATGTGCAAAATGAGATAGAAGCTTATTATACTCACTGTGTTTTCTCTAGACTGAAGGCTTTCTCAACTGCATCAAGGGAGTGTAGATTGATCCCATTAATAACTGAAAAAATGTATATTTTTTCATGGCAATTTACACTTTTCTTTGGGCACTCCCTCCTGAGAGCCCTTGACTTTACAAGGAGCCCTGTTTCTTGGCTGTAGGAATGGCCAGAGGTCTAGCACAGGCATAACCCAGGAGATTTTTCCAAGGGTGACCCTCAGCAGCAGCAGTGCCTACAACAATCCTTCCCACCTTGTCTCACCGCCACCTTCATTTACGGTGCAAACAGATTGCAAATCTCAAGCTGTCCTCTCTCTCCTTACAGGGAAGGAATCAAGCAGAAAATTTGCCTCCTTGAGAGGCAGCAGGGTTCTCCCAGAAAAACTGCTGACACAGCCTTACTCCCAAATCAGGTGGGATTCTTTTGTACTGTGACTCAATGCAATCTTTGTGTATTGATTATAAGGACACAAGGTGCAACACCTGATTTCAGAGCACTTCTGGGACAGCTCCTTCAGAGAGTTACAGCTGCCCAAGATTTTATTTTGTTTTATTTTATTTTATTTTATTTATTTTATTTTATTAATAAGTTTTTTAAGTTGAAGATTTTGATGCTTTGCATGGACGTGTTTCTTAAGGCACTACATTGATTGCCAGTCCAACAGTGAAATCACATTTTTTCTCTCTGTGTGCTGCCTTGTGATGAGATCAGGGTTAATCC
This sequence comes from Aptenodytes forsteri, assembly GCF_000699145.1. Classification (NCBI taxonomy): domain Eukaryota; kingdom Metazoa; phylum Chordata; class Aves; order Sphenisciformes; family Spheniscidae; genus Aptenodytes; species Aptenodytes forsteri. The sequence continues at coordinate 3,747,390 of NW_008795932.1, forward strand.
ACAGTCCACATAATCTGTAGGATCCTTCTTCGTCTCCAAGCGCCCAGCTGAGTTGGCATGTATTTGTCCAAATATTGATCTTCTCCCTCTCCTGTACACTGTGCGGAGGGGAAAGAATATGTGATTTGTTGTTCCTTGTAATTAAACAGTGATTCATTTTTTTATTAAAATGGTCTCTATGAACAGTATTAATAAAATATCTAAAGACAAAGTTTTCTTAAAAATTTCTTTGCAATTTGGCAAACTCAATTTTTCACGGAAAATCTTTTGCCTCTGATGTTGTGTATCTCTGACTGCATGTCAAAGACAAGACTACACATTTTTAGAGAGCGGGGTATCAGTAATCAAGACCTGTCATGCAGATCTGCTGGGAGAATTTTGCCTTTATTGTCTTTTCCTTAACAAGCTGGTACCTAGTTCGTGTCAGTGGGACTCATTTGATGTGATATAATGAGAGATGCAGTTGTGCCAGTCCTGCGCGAAGTAAAAAACAGGTCAGAAAAGTTTACCAAGGATCATGCTAATGAGTTCAGAGCCCAAGATGTACCAAAAAAAAGTCTCTTCTCAAATGTTGCTGTTAGACAAGGAGCTTTATTCTTCTGCCAATTTTATAGCCTCCTACTCAGCATCCACTTAATTTAAAAAAGAGGGATACTAGTTCACTATAGTCTCCTGTGAATTCCCATGGATTAGATGAAAGATCAATACTTTTTACCTACAGCAAAAGAAAGTGAAGGTTAGTTCTGAATAAGGACTACAACTCCAGGTAGGTGTTTTTTTTGTTGTTTTGTTTTGTTTTAAAATTTGTGATCATGTAAGAGACCAGTTGTTCATTGTATTTTACAGCTTTCTAACTGAGCTTACAGCAGTTCTTATTTACACTTGGGTGGCATCCTAAGATTTAATGTGTACTATTGCTAAAACCATGTATCCAAAGGAACCTGAGAAAATCCCCCGAACCCCATTTTATTTTATCACGTCTCAGGACTTTGGGGGTGTGTGTGTTCAACTTTCAAAATTTTGAGCATTTAACTTACATTTAAGTCAAAATTTCTATTTCTACTTCTCTTTCACAGGGTGAAGATGATGGTAACAGACATATCTTTATTAAAAATCAAAGTAAAAATTATCAGATGTAATAACTAAAAAACATGGTGTAAAATTACAAAGATAAGTGACAAGGCCCTCAGGATAAAAATGTTGCTGTACTATGTGCAGAGCAAATCTGTGCTGCCATCCTCACCAAGCAGATCTGATTTCTTAAAAACCTCAGACTTGATGTGAAAGCAGTCATTTAGACTCTGACCTCAGACAGTGTAGTAGAAGTCCACTTTTATTATATGCCTTACCTTGATTTTGCATCATTAACTGATCAGCAGGTGGTTCATTCCACCTTTTTCTCTCTTTCTTGCACATACAGGATGCAGTTACCTATATTGGTAATATTCAAGTGTTAAAAAAAAAAAAAAAAAAATTATATCTCTATCTTGTCAGTATCTGTCAGGAAAATGTTATTTCTATTTTGCAGATAGGAAAAGAGCTCACTAACTGTGGGATTTATCTCACCTAATTTAGACCCCTATAATGAAGTTCTCTCCATCTGAGTTGGTCAAGAGAACTTTCTATATAGCAAATGGAGAGAAATAGGTACAATTCATCTTCCCTATTCTATATCTCCTGTAAGAAGAAAGGACATAAGCAATCCGAGAGGTTCCTGGAATGCATCCATGATAACTTCCTTCTCTAAGTGACAGAGGAGCCAATGAGGAGAGGTGCTACGCTGGACCTTGTTCTCACCAACCCCCCCAAGGAGGGGCTGGTGGGGAATGTGAAGCTCAAGGGCAGCCTGGGCTGCAGTGACCATGAAATGGTGGAGTTCAAGATCCTTAGGGCACCGAGGAGGGCGCACAGCAAGCTCACTCCCCTGGCCTTCAGGAGAGCGGACTTTGGCCTCTTCAGGGATCTGCTTGGTAGAGTGCCATGGGCCAAAGCCCTGGAGGGAAGAGGGGCCCAAGAAAGCTGGGTAATATTCAGGGATCACCTCCTTCAAGCTCAGGAGCGATGCATCCCAACAAAGAGGGAGTCAGGCAAAAACACCAGGAGACCTGCATGGATGAACAAGGAGCTCCTGGACAAACTCAAACACAAAAAGGAAGCCTACAGAGGGTGGAAGCAAGGACAGGTAGCCTGGGAGGAATACAGAGAAATTGTCCCAGCAGCCAGGGATCAGGTTAGGAAAGTTAAAGCCCTCGTAGAATTACATCTGGCCAGGGACATCAAGGGCAACAAGAAAAGATTCTATAAATATGTTGGGGATAAAAGGAAGGCGAGGGAAAATGTGGGCCCTCTCAGGAATGAAACGGGAGACCTGGTTACCCGGGACACCGAGAAGGCGGAGGTACTCAATGACTTTTTTGCCTCCGTCTTCACCGGCAAGTGCTCGAGCCTTACTGCCCAAGCTGCAGAAGACAAAGGCAGGGACTGGGAGAGTGAAGATACACCTACTCTAGGAGAAGATCAAGTTCGAGACTATCTAAGAAAACTGAAGGTGCACAAGTCCATGGGACCCGATGAGATGCATCTGCAGGTCCTGAAGAAACTCGTGGATGAAGTTGCTAAGCCGCTATCCATTGTATTTGAGAAGTCGTGGCAGTGTGGTGAAGTTCCCACTGACTGGAAAAGGGGAAACATAACCCCCATTTTTAAAAAGGGAAAAAAGGAAGA
>NW_008795932.1:3751371-3775034 GCF_000699145.1 Aptenodytes forsteri
GACAAGGGGGAATGGCTTTAAACTAAAGGGGGGTAGATTTAGACTAGGTATAAGGAAGAAATTTTTTGCGCTGAGGGTTGTGAAACACTGGCAGAGGTTGCCCAGAGAGGTGGTGGATGCCCCATCCCTGGAAACCTTCAAGGTCTGGCTGGACAGGGCTCTGAGCAACCTGATCTAGTTGAAGATGTCCCTGCCCACGGCAGGGGGGTTGGACTAGATGACCTTTAGAGGTCCCTTCCAACCCAAAGTATTCTATGATTCTATGGTTCTGTGACTCCCACATTAGACATGCTTATTTATTTCCATTGACCATAAAAGAGAGCTCCAATACAGATGTCCGTAAAATGAAGGTGTGGTGTACCCTCTCCTAACAGAGTGAGCAATCTTCCCAAATAACATTTGTATTCTATGGATATTTCTACACATAGCATTCAAATACCAAGGTAACTTCACACTAGTTCTCACTGTAGGATAACTTTGCTCGGAACTGCTATAATAAACTGCTACTCATTTCTGAAAAAGGAGCTGAGATCTATAGCCACACTGTGAATGCCTTAACAGCAATGTATTTATGCTTTCAGCACCAGCAAGGAACTAAACCCTGCTGTTTAAGTCTAAAGTCTTGACCACTGTATTATTTTTCTTTGTGAATTAAGACCACAAGGGGACTAGCGGTAGAAGGAAATTCTTGGAGCAGTTCACCCAAGAGACAGAACTGCATCCTTGAGACATTACATGTTCTTCTGCAGATCCCTTGCCAGTCCACAAGGTTATGGAGTAGGTCTCACATTTCACCCTACAGTGAGAAGATGCTGGAATACCAGCGTCTATGTTTTTGCAGATCAGTACGGGAAATCCTCTTGTATGAGATTGCTCTTCTGAGGTGCTCTTTAGGAAACTAACCTTCAGTAGAGGGTTAACACATTATCATGGAGTGCTGGAAATAAATTTCTCACACCTAATGCTTACATAGAGTATTTTCCAGGCACAGCAAAATACCCATGTCCTTAGAGGGAAGTTTCCAGGCAGCATCTTCTTTATCACAATGTCAGAAAGTAATCAATTTATAATTGCAGCATATACTTTATTGCTAATAGCAACCTGCCCACATTGGACAGGGTAAAGGAATAAAAGAGATTAAAAAAATATATTTTAAGGTTGCTTATTTCTTGCCTTATAGCACTGGTAATATAATTTATTCTTTGTTTTGGTTTATAAAGTCTTGTGTTTACTATAAAGAAGAATATCCAGACTGAAGTTCCTTCAGGAGATTGGGGGAAAAAAACCTATAATAGTGTCCTGAAATCACCCAGAATCTCAATGTTCACCAGAAGCAACTTGGTTATTTTAGTTACATTACAGAAATCTGAGTCTTTATTCAGAAAAAAACCCCCATCATTCATTATATTCTACATGAATAATTTGCCCTCTTCTGCAACCCATCCCTTTGGGGGGTCCTTGCTTTAGATGATCTAATTCTATCAATATAAAGGCATCAGTACCTCTGTGGAAACCGTATGCCTTTATAAATCATTGTGTTAGAGAATACATGCAGTATGCTTTGCAACTATGTGGAACTGTGAGAGGGCTGCACTATGACAAGCTAAATGTTGAGACCTCGAGCATGTGTTATACTCTGAAATAAACTTTTCACCCATTACTGAATTCAAGGGCAAGTGGCACACAGTCAATTAGAGGAAAGGTTTGCATATTATCAGCAAGAAGTAGCAAAGCAGCCAGCATAGTGTGGTTGCCATCCAAGGCTATGATCCTATCAGATCTCATAAAACGCAGACAACAGGGTCAACCCAGTCCTAGAGAGAACAGCCTTGAAGGACAAGCACTGGAGGATGCTGTGCATGTGGTTAATCCTCTCTCTGTTACTCTTTTTTTCAGTCCCTAAAGAAGTAAAGTTTTTATTGGTCTTATGGCTAAAAGGGGTTACCTTTTTTCTTTCCCTTCCCTTCCCTTCCCTTCCCCCATAAAAAATCAGTGTTCTTACAACTTACCCCATTGTTAGTTCTGTTACTGTAGCTTGGTTTGAAGTTGGATTAAGCAGATGCTCTCACCTAATGACCCAATAGGTTTGGATTTTCAGTAGATTTTTGTTCTAATATATTCCTTAGAATTTCTGTAAAAGTTCATCTGGTATAAAGACGAGGTTTTTTTTTCACTTTTCACTGTGAAAAATTGTTGCATCAGCATCAATTTACCCATGAAACATAATCTGAATAAAAAGATACACATTTAAAGTTGAACAATCATTCCATATTAGTATATCAATATATATTCTTATTCAGAAGGAAGAGAATTTCTTACCAGTCTGATTAAAGTTATTTTGGAATAATAAAATTATTTCAGAATAAGAGCATCTGCATATGTTATTGTCTAGAATGTTTAGTCCAAACAGACTATGGGATTAGATAAACCTTAGCTGCTGGCATGCCAAAACTTCACCAGCTGAAGAGAAAAAAATGATGTACACTGAACCCAGTTGCACCAAATATATCAACTAATTAAAGCTCTTTGCTTTTGTGTAGCCTTTCTCCTTGTCCAGGTCAACTGGTGATGAGATTAATTAAGTTCTTGACTTTCTCTTGAGATGAATTCAAAGCCATTGAGTAAATTATAGTTGTTGCAATTAAATGGAGTCTTCAGACCAAGAACAGAGGAGTTATTTTCAGTCCTAGTTTGTGAAAAAGGCAGTATCTGTGTTTGGATAGTCTATGTATAGATATGCATGATTATGTCAGAAAGTCTGGGCCCGAGAAGTATTTCCTTCACTGACCAAGTTCAAACCAAATTATGGTAAGATATTTGTTTATCCTAAATTATGCTGCTAGGGTGTAGAAGCATTTAGTTAACACTCTTGCAGCTACACAGAAGTTTGGTCCATTGATAATGATCCTTGCTTACTACAGAATAGTGTTGTTTCATGTCTAACAAACACTTGAAAACATACAACTTACATGTCAAGACATAAGAAACAGTTCCTTCATCTAGGAGCTAGTTTGGCTTACAAGAAAATATTTGACAGCAGGTTGAGGGAGGTGGTCCTTCCCCTCTACTCAGCACTGCTAAGGCCACACCTGGAGTGCTGTGTCCAGTGCTGAGCTCCCCAGTACAAGAGATACATGGACATACAGGAGGGAGTCCAGTGAAAAGCCACAAAGGTGATTAAGGGTCTGGAGCACCTGACTTATACTTTCCTGTATGAGGAAAAAGACTGAGAGCTGGGACTGTTCAGCCAGGTGAAGAGAAGGCTCAGGGGGACCTTATTAAGGTCCTGAAGAGAGCATGCAAAGAGGGCAGAGACAGGGTCTTTTCAGTGGTGCCCGGTCACAGAACCAGAGGCAACAGGTGCAAACTGAAACACAGGAGGTTCCCTCTGAACATCAGGAAAACTTTTTTACTGTGAGGATGATCGAGCAGTGGTACAGGTTGCTCAGAGAGGTTGTGGAGTCTCCCTTGTTGGAGATACTCAAAAGCTGTCTGGACACTGTCCTGGGCAACAGGGTCTAGGTGTCCCTGCTTGAGCAGGTGTGTTGGACAAGATGACCTCCAGGGTCCCTTCCAACCTCAACCATCCTGTGATTCTGTGATTCTGTAATATGCTGGGCTTCCCAAGATCCCAGAAGCAATTAAGCTGCAGGATATCTTTCTCCACCAATAACGATAAGTTGCATTTCTAAAGACTCTCGGTGAGTGAAGTCCTTGTGATCCCTGTAGCACAATACTTCTTATCTTGGTTGAAAGGTGTGTAAAGGAAAAGAAAGATTCCTGCATACAAAAATGTCACATATATGCATCTATGCAAAGGCTAGGACCAATCTTGTTCATGATACATTCACAGACAGAATATTTCAGGCCCTTTTCTGCTGTCCTGTTCTAGCCATATTATGCCATTTGTAGAGATTGCTGTTCACATCATCCCTGCTCCTCTCAGAAAGGTTACCAGCCCTTCTGACCGGCTGGCTGAGCTGTTCCTTGATCCTGATTTAACCCAGTTCAGTAAAAATGGGACAGGTGAGTTTAAAAATAGCATATCTTTGTTAACTTGGCTCATGGAGACTGAAGTAATTTTGGTAGCTACCTTTCAAGCACATGAAACAAAGATCAAAGGGACATGTTGGCAGGGAGGCAAGAAGTTATAGTACGCTGTGGTGAAAGGCTCTTCACTGGCACAACTGGACCTGCAAAAATAAGTCTCAATAGTTAAAATAGCAGCTCAGTAGTTAACACCTACAGTGTTCTCACCTCTGTTAGCAAAATGTAAAGAAATGAGAGAGAATAATAAGATTTATTTGGTTTTCCTCCAAGTAGTGTTCAAATTCCACGCAATCTTTAGTGAAGCTCTTTTTACTTTCACATGGAAAAACACTACAGACACGGAGACAAGAGTCCTTAATTTATCATATCTAGCCTTGGGCACTGAGCTGAAGCACTAACACTGGGAAAGCTTTCCCAGGCTCTGTAGCATCAGTGAGTTCAGGCCACCAAAGATGTCTTTGCCTCCGAAGCTGCTTGTCTCTTCCATGGTTTTTGAGGGATGCTAGAACAATTACACTCCTACATTTAAGAAGCATTTCTTTACTGAGGGGGTGATCAAACACTGGAACAGGCTTCCTAGAGAGATGGTCGATGCCCCAAGCCTGTCAGTGTTTAAGAGGCATTTGGACAATGCCCTTAATAACATGCTTTAACTTCTGGTCAGCCCTGAATTGGTCAAGCAGTTGGACTAGATCATCGTTGTAGGTCCCTTCTAACTGAAATAGTCTAGTGTATGTTATTCTATTCTATTCTATTCTATTCTACTATTCACTTATCTGAGCTGAAGACAGATGGAGTAGCTAACACAAGTCATGCAAATAATATACAGCAGTGAAATAAAGGAACTTTGTGCTGGTAAGAAGGCGTTCTTTCCCTAGAGGGGAAGAAGTCGCTCCCTTCTCAGCGACAGGGAAAGTAGCCAGCTTTCCCTGACATTAGGAGTAAGGCAGACACAGGCATGGTTGGAGCAGTGACAGGGTTATTGCCCTGCTCCTAGCTGTTTTGATCACCTGCTCGACAGATATCCCCAAACCACCCTGTTCACATGACTTGCCTCACATTGGTTTTTGGGTTTCTTTTCCCTCTTTTTTTCCCTCCAGAGCTCTTCTCCCTTATGATCTCCCTCCCCTCCAAAATAAGCAGCCCACCCACATTTGTCAATTGACCCCAGTTTTGTTCTTCTAGGTCATCAGTACGGTAAAGCTAGTACCTCTATTTTTTAAACTACAGTGTCCTGCAGATTCTTGTTTTGCTGTCTAGTAACACTGGGGATCAAGGTGGAACAGCTGCATAATCATTACTTCTGGCTTTCTTATTTGTGAAATCCTTCAATTCCTAATGTTGTTGTCATGTTAGATATGCCACAAGACATGGTGGACCACCTCAATGCACAAGAGCCCTTTGCTAGTCTCTGTTCCTTTCTCCCAGTTAAAACTAACAAATCTAGTATTGTCTGTGGTTTTGATCCCAGAAATTTCACCTGTACTATACCCTTTCTGGATCACAGCAATATTTTTCATTGTGTCTATTTTGCATTGTCATTACAATACATATCAAGAGGGTTTGACAGACTGAATTTTTCACCATTTATGTCTATATTAGTAAACAAAAAAGGACTTTATATCTCAAACTGTTATAAAAGTTGGGAAAATATGGATTATGACCATACAGCTAGCTGCCTCACCAAAACAGAGTGACTCCATCCACACTGCCTATTTGGAACTTTCCCTAGCCCATGGTGTCCTCCAAATTATGGATGGGAATTCTCTGGGAGAGTGCCTGGTGGCATGGGCCAAAACTGTGCCAAGGAAGTTGTGAGTATTAAAGGGTGTGGATGATCATGTGTCAGTGCTTGAGTCAATTCCCTGGCCTTGCTTAATTTTCTAGTATAGATGCAGTCATTAAGAGACATGAAAAAACCAGACAATTTGATCCCTAGTTTCTCTTTTGGTTCATAATAGCATTATGCTACAATCTTATTGCAAAGAAGGCGAAAACATCATTAGCACAGCTACTAAGGACAGACCATTTAGAAATACATCCTGAAACATGGGGAGTGATTCTGTATTGATTTCCTCAGATTTTAATCCAGGCCACATTCACGTTATTTCCACTACCTACATAGAATTTTTCCAGAACAAGACCTGTGTAGGCCTGATGGAGGCCATGAAGGAAAACAAATATTTAGGTTTACTGCATAAAATCTCATTTTTTATTCAATTTATTATTCATGTGTGCCAATATCTAGACTTCCAAATGCAGCCGTTCTTAAGTTTACATCCTGCAGATCACACAATAGCATAAATAGAATTAATTTATGAACATTTTTGTAAATATAATTATCAGCAAGTGAGGCAAAAGAGGATAAAAGAGAATGGAAATAAGAGAAGAGCATTGGCTTCCCTTTCAAATCCTGCACACAATCTGCTCTATCCATATTCCATTTCAGCACAGGACAATGTGCCACCCGTGTATGGTATTACACCACACTCCCATTTCTCCATTTGAATTGTATCTTTCAAAACATGGAATAAAGACACCAAGGTTTTAACCTTTCGTTCTCCAGCAGGATAAGGGATAGGACAAGTAATGTAGACATTAATCAAGACTTCCATATAAAAGAAGAAATATTAAGAAAAGTCCTGAAAGAGGCTCCCTTACACACACATCCCCTGAAGATCTGGTTTAAAAAAAAAAAAAAGAAGAAAGAAAGAAAAAAACACCCCATTCAACTTTCTGATAAGACAGGCTTCCATTTGTAATGATAATAGCAGCTTTCCAAGGACTGCAGATCCTCCTTTTTAGAGGAGTTGCTTCAGTCAGGGCCTCCTGATCACTCCAGCTTAGGCTTGGACACTAAGTTACATTTTCTTCTATCTATGTGGTTTTTTTCCCTCTTGTTTTGAGTTTCAGAACTTGAACAATCAGACCAGAATTTTCTGAAATTGCTTCACAGTGTCACATATTCAGACAGAATACAATGCAATTAACTATGAATAAATTCACTGGAAAATGAAACATTGTATTACGTGGAATATGAAATATTTTATTAGGGAAATCACAAAACTATTTGACTGCTTCAAAGCAAATTAGGGTAAGGTTGCTCTTGTTCCAAACAAGAAAGCAGAGTTATCCATTTATCACCTAGGTATGCTGAAGGCACTAGCATGGATATAAAGAAATAAAGTATATATTAAAGAAAGTTGGATTTTGGAATAACTAAAAAAACCTCAACAAAACAAAACAAAAAACCCCAAACCCAAACAAAAAAGTGCAAGGTCATTAAATTCTGGCCTCAAAACTAATGTACCAGAACAGACTGCAGATCATTAGAAAGAACGAACCATCTAGGTGATAGATCAATAATTTGCTGTACATAAAACTTTCAAGATCATCTTTCATGGTAAATAAAAGTATATTTTATAGTATACTTTATGATGAATGGAAACAATGTATTCAAAATATCTTTTAAAATTAAAAATAACTAACAAATAATGTTTAGATGACACTTCATAATATTTCAAACAATATTTTTAATAAATAAATAGATAAATAGATAAATGAAGGCTTATTTATTAGGAATACATAGAAAATTACTTGAAAGATTTGAACTAATAGAAAACATACTACAGGCTGAAGTGAGATTTTTCTAGAGATACGTAAATTTTTTTAAAAATTGGCATTTTCAAACTGTTTATTTCCAGCATCATCTTTGAAGTATTTGATTTTGCTTTGCCTTTTCTACCAGGATATTGCTAGCAACTACCTGACTGCAGTTGTATACAGTATCCCTCCAAAATCCCCTTCTTCCTCCTCTTTCCCTTTGATAAATTAAATAAACTGAGGGCTAGCTCCCAATAAATACACAGATTGATTTAGGAGCCCGAGTTAGAGATGACAATCTGCAGCACTCTTTTGGGATGTGAGAAAGATGCATTTGAGCTCTTGCCATCCTTGAGGATGGAATTTAGCCAACAGCGTTGTTTTCTTCGTGAATACACCATTTTCTACACTACTACACGTGCACACTCAGAGGTGCAAAGGGAAATTTTGCAGAAGCACATACCTGTGAACTTCAGTTTGTTTCCTGAGTGTGTTTGTGAGAGACACAGTTCAAAGATAGGCCTACTGACAGGCACAGACTGGCTCAGCATGCTGCCTTTTGCCACGCCTGTGTGGAACACCTACTCATGCTCATTTCCAGCACAGTGAACCTGTGCAACTGGGAACTGTGAATTTGTCTCCTAGAGGAAAACATGCCATTGTTAAGCATTGAAATGCTCAGTGTGGCAACATCTAAATTCTCTGTGAATCTGGGACAAAACCAGGGAATTTGAATCAAAGCATTACCTAAATCATTCAGCTGCATTCTCCAGGCTTTGTGAGTGTGCAAAATATGTATGTACATTGTGCTCAATTTCCTTGGGAAAAAAAAAAAACAAACCAGAAAATGTTTATTTGTTCCTTCTTTACCTAAAATGGGAGAAGAGTCCCACTAGCAATAGCACTTTGTTAGTGATTTTTGTTTTCAAGCCAGCTGTGGAAAATGATACAGTAGAATATGTCAGCATGCTTTATCACTACCATAACCAAATGACACAAAAGGAGAAAGAATGAAGTAGTGAGAGTGAGTAACTAGCACAGGAGAAAGTTCTAACTGCTAAAATAATCTTAAAGCTCAGCAAAAAAATGATGGGAAAAGCCTGGGGAAGCAGTCTCATTTTGTCAGCTTGGTGTCATGCTAATTTCAATTGTAATAAAACTAATTACATCACATAACACCTTTGTGAGGCAGGTGAGAAATGCTGGCAGGGAGGTAATGTCAAGATAGCAGCTGAACATGTGTAATAGGGAAGCCAGACGAAGCTCCTCTCTGAACAGCTCACATCTAACTATGTACAGAGCCCTAAAAAGGAGGAGTTAAGTGACTAGAAAAATTACTTTTCTAGAAAAGCAATCATAAGGTGCTTGAAATGATTATTGTTTGTTTGATAAAGGCTTATAACTACAGAAAGAGGCAAAGAGAATTCTTGAATGTCTGCAGTAACCAGTTAAAGTGATTGTGCTAACAGCTTTGATTATCAGACAGTCAAGGCTAGGCGATGTGGTTAGGAGAGACATGAGATGATACAAGTGGTTGCTGATGCTCAAAAGAGAAGCCCCATACCACTTTGTCCTCTTCCCTTCATTGCTGTGTACTCCACTTATACTTTGAGGTGTCTTGAGTATCCATGTGGGTTCTTGGCTTCTGACAAAAAAGCTGACAGGACTTTATTCTAGTTTTGGTGGATTATTTTCCTGCCTGTTTAATGATTTAGAACAAAACACAGAAAGGCCAAAGAACTAACAGCCGGTGTTAACAGGGGAGGTATGAATGTGAACCTGGGAACAGCAGTAGCAGGAGTGGGACTGGGGGGCAGGAGACATGGGGGAACTGCACATTTTCTGCATCAGGTAATGATTAGACAGGCTCACCTAACAGAGCCTGTCTCTGTGCAGTACTGATACAACAAAGAGAACATATCCACGATCCCTTCCATGGCTGCCAAAATTAGATGTTGTGATTATGTTTCTCCAATGACAGTACTGAGGTGCAAGATCTGACTGAATCACTGTGTGGTGTCTTGGATGTTGCCACCACGTAACACATAGATGCCAAAGGCCATGTGAACGCAGCCAGCAGCGCGTTGCTCATCACAGCATTGTCTAGTATAGCCCACTGTAGTCACCTACACTAAATCAGTCATCCAGGTTCCTTCTGCATCCAGCTGACAAACTCCTCTGTAAGACAATCAAGTCCCCTAATTTCAGATATTGCAGACTTTTGATGGGAAGAAATCCTATACATTAAAGTGAGGTCAGATTACTTTTTATGTGATTTATTAGTTTCTCATCTCTAAAGCATGAATAATAGTACTTCCATGCACCAAGGCAATAAGAGCATGTTAGTAAAAGATGGTGGAAGATCAGACAGCACTCCAAGGCAACTCGTTAGCTGGTGAACTGAGCAGGGCCCAGGAGCAATTCCAAGCACTGGAATTCAATCGTCCATGTTGTTAAATTCATGGAACAGTCCCTGGCATGATTTTGGCAGCACTCCCAGACAATTCCTGGGCATAATTTAGATGTTAGCACTCCCAATAAGGAACATGGGCAAAGCCACCTTGTCTAGAGAGTTAGACGACTAGTATGGATGCAAGCCTCTTTGTGCTGCTGTTAGGTTCCGTATCAGGGATCATAGCAAGGAGCGCTTTGCAGTTTTAGACATGCTGTGCAGGTGTATAAGACAAGTATACCATTGATCCCCAGCTCTATTTAATAGAAGTGATTGGAGGTGTCTGGTGTAACGCGTACTTTCCTCACAGTGTGCAGTTAAATGCATAGCTCTTACTCGGACTTCTTCATTTATGGATCTCCAAGAAACTGTATTGGATTTACATGGCAAGATTTTGGTAGCGGGGGGGCTGCAGGGGTGGCTTCTGTCAGAAGACACCAGAAGCTGCCCCCATGTGTGACAGAGACATTTCCAGGCAGCTCCAAGACAGACCCACTGCTGGCCAAAGTTGAGCCAATCAGTAATGCAGCACCTCCTTTCCTTTAAGAAAGGAAAAACAATGCTTCACAACAGCAACTGTGAGAGAGGTGTGAGAATATGTGAAAGAAACAGCCCTGCAGACACCAAGGTCAGTGAAGAAGGAGGAGGAGAAAGTGCTCCAGGCACTGGAGCAGAGATTCCCCTGCAGCCTGTGGTGAAGACCACGGTGAGGCAGACTGTCCTCCTGCAGCCCATGGAGGACCACAGTGGAGCAGATATCCATACTGCAGCCCATGGAGGACCCCACGCCGGAGCAGGTGGACGCGCCCTGGAGGAAGCTGCAGCGCGTGGAGAGTCCATGCAGGAGCAGGCTCCTGACAGGAGCTGTGGCCGGTAGAGAGGAGCCCACACTGGAGAAGTCCATTCCTGAAGGACTGTACCCAATGGAAAAGACCCATACTGGAGCAATTCCTGAAGAACTGCAGCTCGTGGGAAGGACCCACATTGGAGCAGTTCGGGAAGGGCTGTATCCTGTGGGAGGGACCCCACACTAGAGCAGGGGAACAATGTGAGGAGGAAGGAGCAACAGAGACAAAGCACTAGGAACCAACTGTAACCTCCATTCCCCATCCCCCTGCACCACTTGGGGGGAGCAAGTAGAAGAGTTGGGAGTGAAGTTGAGCCTGGGAGGAAGGTAGGGGTGGAGGAAGGTGTTTTTAGTTTAGTTTTTATTTCTCTCTATCCTACTTTGTTTAATTGGCAATAAATTAATTTCCACAAGTTGGCAAGTGATCTTACCAAGTATATTTTTCCCCCTGTCCTGTTGATGGAGGAGGAGTGATAGAGCAGCTTGGCGGGCACCTGGTGCCAGCCAAGGTCAACCCACCACAGCAACTTTGAAGAAAAGGTAACTGCTGGAGCTGTATTTTTAGAAACAAATTTTCTTAGCACAACAAAACTTTTAGAAATAAGAAGTGCAACGATCTTTTAATCATAATTTGACAAAAAAGTAAAAATGTTCAGTATGTACAAAATGTTAAAAAAATTGAAACCCTGGGAAGGAAGAAATATGGATGGGTAAGTCAAAACATTTCCGTTTGAAAATTTGAAAGGTTTTGTTATCAATCTGGTATGCATGACAATATAAATTAATCAGAAATTCAAATTTTTTTTTTTTTTTTAAATTGGGGGGAAAAAAGTCCCTAGAAACATATTGTAGTATGCAGAACTTTATTTTTCAAAATTTGACTGAAGATATCAAGAAACATATTAGTATGCAGAACTTTATTTTTCAAAATTTGACTGAAGATATCAGTCAAAGAATATTTTTTTTTTATTGGGGGGAAAAAAGTCCCTAGAAACATATTGTAGTATGCAGAACTTTATTTTTCAAAATTTGACTGAAGATATCAGTCAAAGAATATTTTTGCCTTCAGAAGTGTAGGTTCTGATAAATCTTTTGGAGAAAAAATTATGGTAAAAATGAATTACCAACCAACTGTTGTAAATATCAGCCTTTCACTGTGCATCCTGGGAACTGAAGCATAAAAGTCCCTAGAAACATATTGTAGTATGCAGAACTTTATTTTTCAAAATTTGACTGAAGATATCAGTCAAAGAATATTTTTGCCTTCAGAAGTGTAGGTTCTGATAAATCTTTTGGAGAAAAAATTATGGTAAAAATGAATTACCAACCAACTGTTGTAAATATCAGCCTTTCACTGTGCATCCTGGGAACTGAAGCATAGAACAAGAAATAATTGCAGAGGCTGATTAACAGAATTAAATCTTTATTAGGAGATGCTATTATTTTGAAACACTGATCCAGAGCCAAATGAAGGGAACAGGAAAAATTTGGTTATTTTCTTCTGGCTCTGAAATCAAGCCTTTAATTCAACACCTCATAGGTTCAAATCTGTCGGTTAGGACTTGTGAGAGAAAGGCAGTTGCACCGTCCAACAGAGGACAAGTTTCATCAGGTGGATATGGGGCAGAGCCTCTTACTGTACATTACTACAATCAGCAAGTAAGAATTATTCATAGGAGGCTAATTTCATTGCTGGAATCTGTGAAACTTCATTGTACAGAGTTTATTTTAAGCTGGTTCAACTTGATTGCCCACTCCTTGCTGTTTTCCGTTGTGTTTTCTCAGTACACTGTTGATAGCTTTTAGCAACATTTCCTTTGTACTTCAGTAATATCAAAACATCAGAGAATACCGGGGGAAGGAGAAAGGGATAAGTACCACATTTGTGCTTTCTCTCTCTAGCTCTCAGTATTACATTGTGCTACTTTCCAACCTCAACAGTCTCTGTACTGGATACCTTAACTGCCCACACAACTTTTGTCTTTCTCTCTCTTCTTGTCCATGACTGAACGTATGAAGAAAAGAAAGAAGTCTTCAGTATTGAGCAACTGAGAAACATGTTTTGAGTATCAGTACTATCATCCTGAAGCAAATAATTCTGTGTGTGATCCGTTTCAGCAATGTCTACTTCAGACATATGATTTAATACGACATGTGAGGTTTTCTGCTCCAGGATGATTTTCCTCCTGAAAATCACCAGGTGATTTGACAAACAAGCAAATTAAAATTAAACAAATTCCCTTTTTGTCTTTATGAGAAAGAATTATAGAGAGATCACTATGCACACAAGTCCCAGTCAGGAGTTGCCTTTGCAAGAGGAAGGTGAAGCCTGTACTGTCTCAGAGAGCTGCCCTGGCCAACTCTGTGGTAGCACCGTGTGGCTTTATCTTCATGGTGACATGGGCTCAGGTCCCATACTTCTCTTGTGGTCTAGCAGTGAAGATTTAGGACTTTCACTCAGGTCACCCAGAGTGGGCAGGTGGTGTAGTCCTCCTTGGAGGAAAAGCAGAAAGCAGACTGCTTTCAGGAGCATCCTCACTCCCAAGGCAACATGCACAGATATAGGCTGCTACAAAGCAGACAGCCTTCTCACTACTTTCTTTATCAGCGAATTGCAAAATGTCCCTGGGACATGGATGTTACTTGCCAAGAAAAACGTAAATGCAGTCTTTAAAAGAGTCAGGTTGGGTACTCCAGGTTCATATTATTAAAAAGATTGCAGAAAACATCATGAAGAGCCCAGAGGAATAATCTCTACTGTTCTGGTCAGCTGCATTCAAGAGTGATGCATTCTGACAAGAACAAGTTCAGAGAAAGGTTCCTAGGGAGACCCAAAGAATACAAAAAGCTGTTACAGAAAGGAAGGCTTAAAAAAGTGTCTTTTAGCTTAGCTAAATGAAGATTAGGTGGGGCTTGGATCATACTCAAGAGGGCTAAGCTTTAAGGAGGGAAAAGAACTACTTAAGTTAACTGTCAATGTTGACATGAGAAGAAATGGTGCGTATTTAAGCTAGAAAATAGAAGAAGGATTCTAGTAATCTAAGTGATTTCTTAAATAGCTTTCCACAAGGTGTATTGGGACCACAATCCAACCTAGTTTTAAAATGGAATTTGTGAGATTATGAAAAAGACTTAGTGAGGTTGTTACTTACTTTAGGGTTACTTACTTTAGGAAGCCACAAGATACGACAGCTTCAAAAGTTACATACATTTCCACCTACCAAGTGAAAAAGAGAATGACTATGCTTTCCCTCACAAAATTCTTGAATTTCCAGGATTTCCTCTGGCAGTTGTGGTGGTACATGCTGTATTTTTGTCCTACAGCTAATAGCACAAATGTAAATATATTGCAGTTTTCACGGGAAAAAATAAAGCTGGTATTAACGCCTCGAGCAAATTTTAACATATGTACATTATGGTAATGTATGTCTGGATCCTACAGTCTAATGGATGTGATGGACTAAATTTATAGAGAAAATATTTATTACAGGATCACAGAATCACAAATCGTTGAGGTTTGAAGGGACCCTGGAGGTCATCTTGTCCGCCTGCCCTGCTCAAACAGGGCCACCTACAGCTGGTTATCCAGGACTGTGTCTGGATGGCTTTTGAATGTCTCCAACAAGAAAGACTCCACAACCTCTCTGAGCAACCTGTGCCAGTGCTCAGTCACCCTCACAGTAAAAAAGTGTTTCCTGATGTTCAGGTGAATCTTCTGTGTTTCAGTTTGTGCCTGTTACCTCTGGTCCTGTCACTAGGCGCCACTGAAAAGAGCCTGGCTCTGCCCTCTTTGCACCCTCTCTTCAGGTATTTATACACATAAATAAGATCCCCCGAGCCTTCTCTTCACCTGGCTGAACAGTCCCAGCTCTCTCAGCCTTTCCTCATATTTGAGGTGCTCCAGACTCTTTATCATCTTTGTGGTCCTTTGCTGGACTCTCTCCACTATGTCCATGTCTCTCTTGTACCAGGGAGCTCAGAACTGGACCCAGCACTCCAGGAGTGGCCTCACCAGTGCTGAATAAAGGGGAAGGATCACCTCTCTTGACCTGCTGGCCACACTCCTCTTAATGCAGCCCTGGATACCATTCACCATATTTGCAGCAAGGGCACATTGCTGGCTAGTGTTCAACCTGGTGTCCACCAGGACCCCCAAGTCCTTTCCTGCCAAGCTGGGTGGATCCCAGCATATATTGGTGCATAAGGTTGTTCCTCTCCAGATGCAGGACTTTGCACTTCTCATTGTTGAACCTCATGAGGTTCCTGTCAGATCATTTCTCCAGCCTGTTGAGGTCCCTCTGGATGGCAGCACATCCCTCTGGTGTATCGTTTTAAATACACCTCACTGTCTGCTCATCCAGACCATACATCAACAGCTTCTCTATGGGGATCTTATGGAAGACAGTGTCAAAAGCCTTCCTGAAGTCCAAGCAGACAATATCCACTGCTCTCTTCTCATCTACCAGGCCAGTCACTTCATCGTAGAAGTTTATCAGTTGGTCAAGCATGACTTCCCCTTGGTGAAGCCATGCTGACATCTCCTCATGGTTTTCTTGTGCTTAATGTGCCTGGAAATGTTTTCCAGGATTTGCTGCTCCATCAAAGCAGATCTTTCCTTTTTTTAGAGTGTCTAACCAATTTTCTTTCAATTACTGTGTCAGGTACTAAAACCATATCTCTCATTATTTCCATCTCACTTTTAAACAGTTGAACAAAGATCCTCTGTACTGAAAAATTGGGAAGTGCTATATTCCAGCAGAATTTTAGTAAGACTACAACAGGTTTTACTGAAGAGAGGCTTGGGTAAAGAGCCCAGTTTGAAGAGTTACAAAAGTTCTTAGAGCTTCATTAAAACATCTATAGTGGAAATACTCATACAAATTTGTGGCATTCACTATGGTTAAACTGGTTAGAGTTCATATATGCTATACATTTATTTAGGAAGACTAAGAAAGAATTGTTCAATTCCTTGTTTGCTTTATTTGCATTTTCAGACAATTCACAAGTCTGGAACTAAGAGCATAAAAACCAATCACCTTGAGTCATAGTTTGGAACCTGACTCATAACCCACTGAGGCCAACATGAGATCTAATGAATTCTGCTATCAGGTCTTCTCTGCCTTTCTAAAAGAAGCCACCGAGGCGAAGGGCTCCGGATGACAAAATAAAGGTCCCTTTTTTTCTTCATACTGAATAACGGCTACCTCTATGATTTTATTACATTTCTATGTATATACACTGAAATTATATATATGCATCTACACTATATTCTACCAATTAAAATAAACTTCCACTTCATACTTATCATATCTTTTTATATGACTTTACTGACTATGATGATAAACTTGTGAATCAGACAAGACTAGCTCTTTCAAGTTGATTCTGTTGCAGATAACTAGGAATAGGTATCTACCATCACTCGGTAAAGACTGACTCTTCTGTGACTGTCACTAAGGGATGTACAAATACAGTATGATGTCAGTTATTACTGAGGGTTGTTTAGAGGTAATGCTCTACAGCTGCATTTGCTATAAGCAAGAGCTTGCATGTGAAGAACAGGTACTTTGTGTTACTGTCAATATGGTATTTTATTGTTTCCTCACTTGTCTTTAGGTCTATGATCAGGTAATTTTTGCAGAGGATATGTATTTATGTCCATGTCTAATGAGGTGAAGAGTTAAAAGATTATGTATGGAATAAAGCTGATATTTTTGATACATTATATAACAAATATCTTCATCTGAGCAAATGGATTCCGCAGTTTTTTCCTATGGTTTGGTAATGATGATGATAATCTTTATTTTATATGATGCTACACTGGTAGCTATCATCATAATAATGTTCTCAGCCATCTTCAAAACTGGTATTGTAATCTGCACCCAGAGTTTATGAACTTCTGTACCCTATAGCATTTGCAAAGAATACAATTGGGAAAGAAGCTGATTTTACTTCTACCATAAGAACAACCTTAATAAATTGAAGGAATTACACCGCAGTGTAAATTAGACTGTTCTAATGGATTTTAACATCGTAGTGAAATAGTAACCAGTGTAACTAAGTTTTGCTACCTGGAAGATAGTAATTTTTTATTTTACCAAAATGCCATGATTGGTACATAATCAGTCATCTATATTTCTCATATCTGACAGAATAATCAGAATTTATTCCCTGAAATTTCTTGCTGGTGCATAGACATAAGATTGGGCTAAGGAAAATAGATAAGACCATAGAACGGTACATGCAGAATGAAAATTCATATGGAAAATGAATCAACAAATATTGGATCAAAAGCCAGATTACCTTGACTTTCTATTTACTTAGATAGAAGTTAGACTGGGATCCTACGTACTTCTAAACCATAGACAACATGGCCAGTGCTCTCCTCTATGAGCTGTAACTCTGTAGCCCTTACTGAAATAAAGCCAACTACTTTTAAAATGCCTCATTTTCTGCAGTATTACAGAGAGAGAAACCTTTTCCTTCCCCCCACCCCTGGAAAAGAGAGATGGGAGAATGTGGTATGCCAGACTATACAGAGCGATGCACTATACTGATAAACACAAAACATAAACGTTGAAGCATGGGTTCAGAGAGTACTTGTCAGGAAATACTCCCGCACTGGAGTTAAGATAGACTTTATAACTAACTTTCTCCATACCCATCACTTACTCTCTTAGGGTGTCCGTGCCCAGGCTCTGGCAGCAAGGGCTGCAGTGCAGCCTCTGTGAGGAGAGGCTGGGGCTGCCCCATGCCAGACACAGCTGGTTCCAGCCGGCTCCAGCAGACCCACCGCAGGGCATGGCTGAGCCCAGCTGCCAAGATGGTGGTGCCTCCGTGGTAACATATTTAAAAAAGGGCAAAACCAGCCCTCAGGCAGCAGAGACCCACCCTGCAGCCCGGGGAGGGCCCCAGGCCGCAGCAGGGGGATATTTCCTGCAGGAGCCGCGGCCGTGGAGAGCCCAGGCGGGAGCAGGTTGTCCCTGAAGGGCTGCAGCCCGGGGAAGGGCCCGCGCTGGAGCAGGGAGAGGTGTGAGGAGGGAGGAGCGGCTGAGAGGGGCTGTGATGGACTGACCACAACCCTCATCCCCACCCCCTGCGCCCCTCGTTGGGGAGAGGGTCGGGAGTGAAGGGGTGAAGGTGGGACTGGGGGAAAGGAGGTGAGAGGGAAGGTGGTGTTTTAATGGTTGTCTTTGTTTCTCACCATCCAACTCTATTTTAATTGGCAGAAAATTACATTAATTTTCTCCAATTAGGGTTTATTTTGCCCATGATGGTAACAGGCAAGTGATCTCCCTGTTTTTTTCTCAACCCATGAACTTTCCCATCTTATTTTCTCCCCTTGTCCTGTTGAGGAGGGAGAGTGAGAAAGTGTCTGAGTTCAGCTTGTAATGCTAGGTTTAGACTGAAATAAGAATAAACTAGCCAAAGGAAAAAAAAGTGTGGATAAAAAATGGCTGTAATTTGTATGTCTGTTTATTTGACTTTGAAACTGTTGAATTCCTAGGGAGCAATCTGTGTCTAGTCAAGAAAAGGAGCACTAAGTGCTTTAAAGCACGTGGTGTGTGCTTTGTATTGTAACTGTTCCCAGCAAATTTGGAATGTATTTTATACATTATGTCATACCAAGGAGCCTATCCAGTATATTTCACCTTCCAGATAAAGAGACAATGGAAAGTCAGAGGAGAATTCTGGGTAGAGCACTAAGTTGCTGACAAAGGGTAAAGTTTAAATAAAACATGTTCAGTGGAGTTGAATCAATACTTTATTTGTTAAGGAGAAGTAAAAGTACAAAAAAGCTTGTACAACTAGGCATAAAAAAGTGAGAAATCAATTCTAGTTAATTCAAAATGCTTGAAGAGTCACCTATGCCATTATGTATGAATAATTCAGGACAGAAATTTATTGGAGACACATATTGTTTGGTTTGGATTTAGTTTTGCCCCTCGTTTGACCTGAATCCTGTAAAGAACGATATTCAACTAATAGAAATAACATTTTGCAAGTAAGACAATACCTTAGGGATATTTCAGGACTAATGCTGAAATAAAAATTGAATGATGAAATGTCTGATAAAGTTTATATAAATAATGTTATTTTACAGCGTGTTAAATGTTGTACGTGAGGGTCTTCTCATGCAAATTGTGTTTGCCTGTTGAAAACAGATCAGATTTCTTTTCCCCTTTCTCTCAGTCCCTCTTTATTTCTCTCTATAGTGTGCTTGCTCGCACTCTCTCTCTCTGCAAGTGTTGATCATGTTTGGAAATATATATTGCCCTCCATCTTTTATTCACAAGAGGATTTGTTGCAAGACATTATTGAGAATAACTGAAATAAACCACAACAGTACAAGGTGCTTTCAGATGGAATCAACACAAACATATTACTCATGTCCTGAGATACTGCACAGATATCTGAAACCATAAAAGACATAGGTTGACTACGCATGTGTTGCAGTGACGACCTGTGTTGCAGTCACCGCAATGATCTCTCAAAAAACAAGCAACATGGAATCCAAATATGTTTTATTACTGGCTTTTATCTGTATTATACTAGCATTTATTTGTTCTAGTGTAGGTCTATGTCTGTGAGCATCTCAAAATTTTAAAAATATAAATGGACACAAAAAGCAAAACAGCAACCTCAGTGACAAAAAGGTATCATCACTGGTTCAGTTACATTCAAGTCCAGTGTCAGTTCTGGGCTTAGAAACCAGCCAAAGGAAATAATTTTGCAGCTTGCTCACTCAACTAAATAGCTGCCCTCAAACACCAAATTAAAATCATTCACACACAGCAGGACTCTATTAATTGAATAGAAGATGTTCAATGTATTGAATTTATTCAGATACAGGTTTTCAAGAGATGCCTGCTGTAACTCATATAAAACTTAGTGCCACCCAACATCAGTGTCTCCATTGACAGCAGCTAGCTTTAGATATAACCTGTGGCTAAGGTCTGAGTAATCCAGATGCTTAATTTGAGATTTAAGAATTGATGCACACACTTGTCTTCCAGACAGCCTAATCCCTGACATAGTCTCATCCTTGGTGCACGTAAAACTCCCTGGTACCTCTCTGGTGGGTCTGAATATTCCTTGTATGTCTTCACTCACATGTCATACATTCTGAAACACTCAACTTCAGCACTAACACTCTGTTGCAATTCAGACTCAAGCAGAGGAACCCACACCAGGACATCAGCTCTCATTAGATATTGATAGAAATGAGCTAACTAAAAAAATGGGCAGAGGAAGTGGTGGTATTTATACTTTGCAGAATGGTCTTCTGGCAAGAGCACATGCACAGAGTGTGACCTTGCTCTGCTTAGGGACTTCAACCCATATCTCCAGAGAGTGCTCTGATGATAAAAGTGAAGGTCATATAGTGGAACAAGGAAGAGTAAGAGATACAAGATTTAATTTATTCTCAAACTAGGTGTCTTCTGAAGACCTAGGATTTCCTTAGTTGTGGAAGAACTTTCAGGTGGAGCAGGCAGGGATCTAATAGCTGTAGCTATAGCAGTAAGATGAGATAATGGTCTGGTTTCTAATCCTGAGGCCAAGCAGTATGGTATGGCTTATGTCAGTCCAGCTAAAATCACTTAGCCTACAAAAAAGGGAGGTAACATCTGACCAGCCTTTGAAAATGACCTCTCATCTGTGCTAACTTCTGTATGAGTCCAATGGGACGACACCACGCTAACTCTATGCCAGAAACCAGCCTAACAATTTAATAGTGTCAGCAATCATGCCAAGTCTGTCCTCTGGCACCATATGTTTTATTAATATAAACATAGCCATTGAGTTTTAGACATCTGCTCTGTGCTGAAGAATAGGAAGCCTGGATCACCCTGTGGGACTTTGTGCTCACGCTCCACCATGCCCACAGTCTGAGTAGAACAAAGACGCCATCGATATTTCCCATGGGCAATTTTTGTTTGTGGAAAATACAGCACAAAGCAGTCACTACAGCTACCCCACAATTTCAAGCTGTTAGCCCTAGCCAAAGCAACTCAGGCACTTCATACTACCACTACTACTCTTTTCCAAAGCTGTCTTATTTCCTTGCAGGTAACTGCATCAAAGAGGCTCCTGCTGTACTTAGCTGCCAGTGGTGCTGTCTTGTTATTTACCTGTGTTCTGTGAACAACCTCTTGCTTAGGATTTTGATTTATGAGAGGCTCAGAGCAGGGACCATCTTTATGTTCTCAGCTTTTTGAGAGCCTAGCACAGAGAGTCCATGTGTGGGACTTCTAAGTGCCACACCAATGCTCTTACATAGTAACACACTGCATTGTAGGAAGTAGGATGCACTCTATTGACTAAGAACTACACAGAACAATGTTCTTGTCCAATTGCATCTAGCTCCAACATGAATTTCAACACCATCACAGAGGCATGGTTTCTACCCCAAAAGTAAATACTTGGCTGCACTTTTGTTACAGCTTCACTGAAAATGGTATCCAAACTGGCAACTTTAAACTTTGCTCAGTGAGAACGTTAAGAGCTCTGCTTGTCTAAGAAAAGAATAAGAACTAAATCAAGATCTGAGAAAAGCATTTTATCCTCAATCATTATTATGCTGAGGTGTCATGGTTTAACCTCAGTTGGCAACTGAGTACCACACAGCTGCTCGCTCACTCCCCTCCCCCCCCAGTGGGATGGGGGAGAGAATTGGAAGAGTAGAAGTGAGAAAACTCCAGCAAACCAAAACCGGAGTTTTCACATGAACTTTATAGTTATAATGGTAGGCAGCGAAGTTCAGAATTGATATAGTAAGGAAAATCAAAGTAACTGGGAAAAAAACCCACCAAAATACCTTCAGTGAGCATGAGCTAGGTGGCTCGTGAATAAAATTGTAATTATACCAAACATTTTTTATTGAGGCATACATCATTATCCTCTGGGTAAATTATTCAGTGGTACATAGTCTAAAGAAATTTGCATAATTTATCACTTACAAAACAATTCTTGAAAAGCATTGTCTTGCTTTTATATTCTGTGGGAAGCCCTGTATACAAGAAACAACCCTTTTGAGGACACACAGGCGACTCCTATCTAATTTTTTTAACAGAAGTAAAATGCAGAGCAACAATCTCACTGAATACTTTGTGAGCTCTGCTAACTCCTGATGCCATTCATCCAAGTCATTAAAGTAATTTTAATCTGGCTGGAGCAGGCAGTGTGAGAACATGTAGTAATTGAGAAAGAGAAGGAAAACCAGTTTTACTATAAACTGGTCAGCATTTCCTCATTACATTAGTTGTCTCAGCATAACAATTTGCCAATTTACTCCATGTACACAGTAATTTTTTTCCAATGAATTTTAGGTACACATTCTGTGTTAGAATAAGAGCTGTCTTTGGTTTTACCATTTTAATGTTGTCATTAGGGAAACAAAACCAGTATAGGATAGACTGCTTCAGATTGTAGTGCTTTTTGAGAACTGTTGAAAGCATATTTGCTTAACCAGCACCGTTCTTGCATTATCTCTACAATATTCAGGGTATTTTTAGGTACAAATGTGAAACATTTTATTACCAAAATTATTTAGGATTGTTAAACTTTGTCTCTACAAAAACAGTGGGTTTGAAACTACAGATGTTTGCTCAAAACGGGACAAGATCTGGTTTCTCGGGGAAAAAAAAATGTTCAGATAAAGCATGTTTATTCAAGCAAGGTTAAGCACAAGGGCCGTATAACTTTTGGCACATAACTGAACTAGCTAATTTAGGGATATAACTGCCCTACACTCATTAAAATGAATGGAGGGAGACAGGTAATCAATAGAGAAATATAGGACATTCCAGAGGTCATTTAGATTTCAGGTGGGTAGCATCAATCTCTTTTTCTATAGAGTACAGAGGAAGCTTAAGCTGACTATATTCCTATCTTATACATTTCAGTCAAGTGCTCAAAGTCCAATGAGAAGGATGTGGGAATAGCCTCTACTGAAATAAAAAGAAAAGCTCTTGCAGACTTCAGCGACAGTCAGGGTTAGGCCTTAGATCAAACCTCGTGCCTCGAGCAGAACCAGATGGCAGCATTTACTTTCTCATTGCTCCAGAGAGAAGACCACGTTGACTGTGTACAAGGAGACACGGTTATGCAGAGCTGTTGATAAGTAAATGAAGTGTTTAGCTACTTTTTTTTTGCAGTGTTGTTTTGTTTTGTTTTGGTTTGTTTGTTATGCCCTCCATGATCAGTGAGGCACATGTAATGTGCAGGCTTATTGGAGCAATCGCATACACCATGAATGCTCAAGCCTTCTCTGCGTTCCTGCAGAGACCTTGGACTTTCATAATTTTCTAATGGGCATCCTGCTCAGCAGCTCTGGTGCTTTATGCTTTGTGTTCTTTAGAACTGATTCTTCCCTTTGGTTCTGTTTTTCCCCCCTCCCTGGAAATACCAAATTATTGGGAATTTCATATTCAGCCCCTTTTGTGATGGTGTGCTCCCCCGCCCAACCTGATCTTTATCTCCTGTAACCCTCCTCAAGCGATAACTACCAGGGGCGGTCCTTAATGGATGCTGATAGTGATAGCTGTGTCCATTTGAAGTGGATTTGGGAGCCAGATAACACCACAATAACCAAGGGTTATTGTGAGAAATATGCCCACCTAACCACAGTTATCAGTATGCAAATATGACTATGAGTCAATCATCTTACCCCTATAAATAATGAGCAGCCCAAGAGCCCTTTGAGCTCTCCTG
>NW_008795932.1:3775095-3782724 GCF_000699145.1 Aptenodytes forsteri
TGAGGTTGAGAGATATCCTTGCCGAACAGATACTCGGTAAGTGACTAATAGCATGCTAAACTTTGAAATCTTAGCTAAGTGATAAAAAGGATTGATTGCGCATATATAATCCTTTAGACATAAACCGTTGACCAAGTCTGGGACTAGGATTAGATCCAGCTGCACCTAGACTCCTCTCTAGGAAGGAGTCTAGAAAGCAAGGGGGTCCTTTCTGAACCTCATGACTCGACGGGAGGGTCTCCCTGACAGTTTTGTCTGACCCTGTCCTCTGTGCAGTAAATAATCAAGTGTAACTTGCCATTGAATCTTGTTAAATCACTGTTGCATTTACCATTGAACTCTAGCTCACTGTTTTATATCAATAAAGTGTATTGTTGCTTCTCTCTTATGAATGAAGTGCAATCTTGCTTCCTCCATGACACCTTTTGACCAGCATATACCTTTTTCCATTTTGGAGATGGCACATTCATCTATAACTTTATCAGTACAGTCAAATTAATATTTGATATTTGATATAATAAAGTGTATACATTATGTATTCATTGTTAGCCAAACAAAAATAAATGCACAGATAAAGAATATAAATTAGAAGATGACTACACCTGCTTTCTCTTCTGGTCAGGAAATTCTCTGTCAAGATGAGACTTATGGCTCTGCGGTTATGAAGATAGTTTCTCACCAACCTGATAAGCTGCTGTCATGTATGGCTCCTCCTGAGAATATCTATGAGGATAGACAGAGAATATTACTGTTGTGTTCAGGTATCTGAAACTG
Organism: Aptenodytes forsteri; assembly: GCF_000699145.1. Taxonomy (NCBI): domain Eukaryota; kingdom Metazoa; phylum Chordata; class Aves; order Sphenisciformes; family Spheniscidae; genus Aptenodytes; species Aptenodytes forsteri. Next base: position 3,775,870 of record NW_008795932.1, read on the forward strand.
GCTTTCTCTGCCAATATCTGCCTGGCACACAGTATGTGCATTAGGAACTATCTGTAACCTCTCTGATTACAGCTATACTAATAAATAACATCTGAGCTTATGCCCTGACACCATAATACAATTGTTAAATACATTTTTTTGAATGTACTGCTAAGCAGTTAGAATGGTGTCTTGCTTGGAAAAGCAGCATTCTCCCACACAAGTCCTGGTCACAGCTCTGATATTAGCCTTGTCAGGAATCATTCCCAATAAACAGTTTGAGAGTGGTGACTTGGTTTCGGAAGCTAAGAGAGTCCAACAGCACAGATGTGGGCTTTTCCATGCCAGTTGCTCTCAGTGCCTGGAAAAGTTCCCAAAGGTATTTAATAGTCTTAGACATAGCCTCTATGTCTCAGCTGGGGAAGACAGCTTTGAAAAAAATATGGCAGGTTATTTTTTCAGTTGTTACCTACAGGTGTCAAATATCCCAGAAGCCAGTCTAGCTTGAAATCTTCAAAGAGTAAGAGCAGTTTCAGGGATCCTGAAAACAGACTTTTTCCCATGGATCAGGGATCCTGAAGACAGACTTTTTCCCACAGATCCAAGTTATCCTAAGGCTGGAATTCTAGGGAAGAAAGAAGAAGGGTTGGTTTCATCCCTTTCAATTATTAAAAATCTGACAGTTTGTCCCTAGAAATCCATCATAACTTCTAGAATCACATTCTTCTTCTGTGGAGTTTCAAAATTTGTCTATCTTCCTAGACTGGATTATTTTACAAAGGTTTTTTTTTGTTTGAAAACAGTTTCTGTATTCTACCTCACAATTGAGGCATTCAGGGTTTCTGTAGAAAGCACATACTTCAAACAAAATCTGTTTTGCTCAGTTTCAGTGCAGTGCCTTCTAAGATGAAGGTCCTAGCCACTGACTGTAACACCTAATATTGGTACTATCATACCTATGTGTCATGGTTTAACCTCAGCCACCAACTGAGCACCACACAACCAGTCACTCACTCCCCCTACCCCGGTAGGATGGGGGAGAGAATCGGAAGAGTAGAAGAGACAAAACTCGTAGGTTGAGATAAGAACAGTTTAATAATTGAAATAAAATAAAGTAAAATAGTAGTAGTAGTAGTAGTAGTAGTAGTAGTAGTAGTAGTAGTAGTAGTAGTAGTAGTAGTAGTAGTAGTAGTAGTAGTAGTAGTAGTAGTAGTAGTAGTAGTAGTAGTAGTAGTAGTAGTAGTAGTAGTAGTAGTAGTAGTAGTAGTAGTAGTAGTAGTAGTAATAATAATAATAATAATAATAGAAAATACAAAGCAAGTGATAGATGATGCAATTTCTCACCACTCACCAACCGATGCCCAGCCAGTTCCTGAGCAGCAGCTCCCCGGCCAGCTTTCCCCCAGTTGATGTACTGAGCATGATGTCATATGATATGGAATGTCCCTTTGGCCAGTTTGGGTCAGCTGTCCTGGCTGTGCCCCCTCCCAGCTTCTCTCTAGCAGGACATGAGAAGCTGAAAAGTCCGTGACTTAGTATAAGCACTGCTTAGCAAGAACTAAAACATCGGTGTGTTATCAACATTATTCTCATCCTAAATCCAAAACACAGCACTGTACCAGCTACTAGGAAGAAAATTAACTCTATCCCAGACAAAACCAGGACAATATGAAAATACACACGTGAATACACACACACACCCATAAAGGCGTACATTTAAGCTTTCTTTTAAAACATTTCTCTTTAAGACACTACATGCTCTTTTAAGACACTACATTCAGAGCATGGGTGTCTGCTCTTCTGTACTAACAAGAGCCCCAGATCGGTAAGGCTTTATCATTATGATGTTGTTTCTTCCATAAGGAAATAAGACTGTGAAGAAATCTTTCTCCATGTGTTAGTTATAGTCCTTCATAATGTTGCATATAAATATAGCGTTAAAGAAACTGCCAGTTTTTATTACAGTCATCTGTTATTATCTGCAAAAACTACCTCTGTAAGAATTGCAGGTTCTCAAGAGGCAGACCCTCCTGTTGAAAGTGCTTCTGCTCTGAAAACTGAGACCTTCCTCCTCTGTTTTCTGACCTGCATGATACTGTTGAGTTAAGGATCACCAGCCAACTCCCTGCGTTCATGAGTTGAAATCCCAGGAGACCTGTCACGGGGAGATATCAGCAGGAAGGCAGACACCTCCATTCTCTAGTTGGGTGATCAAAAGGCATGAGGAAACATTGACGTCCAAAACTCATAAGCTGTTAAGATCTGAAGGGAATATTTAGTCTTACTCTTTGCCACAGGCCTGCACTCAGGGTTAGGTAACTGGACAGTAACTCCATTGTTCCCACAAAAAAAGGTTTTTCTTTTTCTTTTTTTTTGTAATACATGTAGACTAAAGAAGCAGTTTTCATTATTTCTTCCTCAGGCCCCCAGTATTCGTCTCTGTTAAGGAAGAAATTGTATAGAGTTATCTTACTGACCTTCTCTGCCTCTTTTAATGATCTTCTGCGTCTGTCTCCATGACTCACTGAAACCTGGCCCTACATTCAGAGCATGGGTGTCTGCAGGCAGCTGCAGACACTCCTATCCCTCCGAGCCCCCCTCACCATGCAGCCGCAGCTGAGCACTGGCTGGCGATGCCCAGTGGCTTCTCATCTGTGCTTCCTGTGTGCCAGAGACAGCAAGGCACAGAGCAAGATCCAGTAGCCTCTCAGAGACAAATGTGACACCCATGGCACAATTAAAATAGGCAGATCATGAACATGTGGCTTTCCTGCAGAAACAGGATGGCCACATGTTCACTGTGGTGTCCAGGCTTTATAAAGGTGGTTTAGTGGGTGTCCAGCTTAGCGTTTTCTCTATAAAAAGAAGTAGAAACGAAATTAAAACAAAACAAAACAAAAAAATCAAACAAAAAAACCAAAAAGAAACCCACAAAGCATAAGACTAATTGCAAACTTAAACCACATTTTGTAAAATGTAGATAATTATCTTTGCTCTTTGAAACAGAGATTGCATGGGTGTTAATTGGCCCATTGACTTTACACTGTCTCCGAGGGTTGAATCCCTTCGCTGTTACGGGTTATAGGCTCAAAGCCCAGCTCCTCCATTGCATGCACATCAGTATAAAAAGGTTTGGCAGCTACTCAGACTCATACCAGGGCAATAACATCAGTGCTTCTTCCCCAGTCTTCTCAGGTTCTGCCCTCTTTGCTCAGAGGAGAAATAGGTTTTTGTATAGATAGTCTTCACTTCCACCAGTGCTGTAATGAGCAGCGCCAAGCAAGACTCTTTCTTTTTTTTCTTCCCTCCTTGTACTAGAAAATGGCACTTCCTTAACTCAACCATAAGTAATATCCCTTGTGTAGATGTAGGGTTTGTCTGTATTATTACTTTCCTGAGACCAGAATATTCATGCATTGCACTGGCAAAGTATTCCTGATATGGATGCAGGTAAACCGTTCTGACTAAAGAAACCTGTGCCAGTCACAGAAGGATTTGGCCTGTCTTTACCTAAGGAACTTCTGCCAGCTCATATTTGCCAGTCAGGTGTCAGCCCTATTGCCACTCTTACTACTGAAACTGTGCCAACAGAAGTCAATATAAAGATGCCTTTTTGGAAGTAAAACAATTCCGTGATGGACAGGAAAGGATATCAGACTTTCGCATGCCAGGGCGACTGCATGACCACTCAAAGTGCAGCTGCACACAAACTAGATCTACCTGTAGGGCAGACCTCAGGTTGTGGCAGTCTAGGTTTTGGCAAAAAAAGAAAGGTATGAAAAGGTGTGAACAGAAATCCAGGACTCCTGCTGCCTCACAGCTCTCCCATAAGCACAAGTACATGCTCCTGGAAGGTTATAGCATCTGTTTTTGAAAGCAGCTCTGTGGCACAGTAGCGTGATATAATAGAGAGCAGGTTCCTCCCTGTCCTATCCTCCTATTTTCCTATACCTGTTTTTAGGCTGCAACACGTCTGCATGCCTGGCCCATCTCTGTGCTGCTCATTAGCTCACAAGCATTGTGTTGTTCCTCTGTCAAGAGTTTTGTTTGTTTTCTGATTGCCATGCACAGATTCCACTGGGAAATCAGAGAATACAGGTGGACTTTCTCATTGTTGCTTTGTTGTCATTATGGTAATCTTTAAAAAAAAAAAAAAATGCACAAAAATAAACAACACAAAGGGCACCTAACATTCTTGTCAGAAGGAAGACGGCTCTTTTGACTTCCTGAGAAATGATGTGTGAGTGTAAAATTAAATATACTGGGTACTTTATCTAACTGTCAATTCATTCAGCTCTTCCACTCTTAACAAGCAGAAATAAGCTTCAGGAACTGGAAATGTGTACAAACAGATAAGAGATGTGACAATATTAATCTTAAGCATGAAGACAGTGTTGAACTTTCCATAGGAAACCTCATGGTACATGATGATATTTTTCCCAAGTGATGGTCTTGAGAGAGATGTGCTATTTTTCATTATTCCTAATGCCTAAGAGTTCTAGCTGAAGAAAAGCTTCATTAATCTCTTGAAATAGGAGAAGTTGGTTATTGTCGCAGACAAAGAAGACAGGAAAGGGCTGGGAGACAAGAAGTACTATTTATGTTAGAATTATGTGAGAGTGAGAGATTAAATTATGTTCTGTGGATCACATGGAGCTTACATCTATATTTATGAGCTAGTAACACTAAAGCATGGGCTTAAATATTGTCTATGATCATCCATACTATTTGGTAGCATGGTCTCTGGCATGGTTATGACCAGTGCCAAGGCACACTATTCTGCTGGGCAGAGGTTATAGGAGAGCATGAGCCCTCATGGTATGAGCACTGTCACCATGTTTGGGGAGAAACAGAGCTGACCCTAAAAGTTGCTAGTTGTGCTGTATCACTCGACCTCAGGGCCAGAAATAGAGCTTGTACTTTATTTAGCTTATTGGACCAAGAACTAATCTGTTTTCTGCTGAACCTCAGATTCAAGCTTGAACCTCAGACGGAAGCAAGAGATGCTTGCCTATAAAAGCATCCTTCTTTATTTCTTCAGGAGCAGTTTCCTTCCAAACATAACTACTAATAACAGCTATATCTTTTAATTCTTTCCTGGATTAGCAAAGGGAGCTAGCAACATATAAATAAATCCACATGAGAGGGAGACATCGTCTAATTAGATGGGGCTAGATGAAGGCTAGAAGGCTTATAGTGGATACAATTAGTAGCATGCAGCCAATTTATCTGCTCTCTCACTCATGAGACTTGTTTATGGTTTGGATATTCATAGTAATCATTAGCATGGATAAGTGTTGCTTTATTTTGTACGAACAATTTACAGCATGTTTCCCTTGTTTGACTGCTTAAAAAGCTGCAGAGAAATCTCTATAGAGAAAAAGTCCAATAGCTATTTTTTCAAAGTACCTGCACCTCCAAGTACAAATTGTTTTCTTTGTGAGCATAAATACTAGCATTTGCAGAAAAAATAGCCATTACAGATCCTGTCCCATCTGTGTCATCTGTGTGTCATTCATGTCCATGACTGCCTGTGCTGTAGTGGAAGACTGACAGGGGAAGAGGCATATTGCCATTAGCTGCACAAGTTGGCTAAGTGGCTGGACATACATTTGCCAGTATCTTAAACAGGAAAGAAGACTTTTTGACAGAATGTGTGAATGGCATCTCAGATAGGTTTTTTTTTAACTGATTTGAAGGAAAGTTTTGACTGACCAAATGAAAATCATTGGCTGTCATTCAGAAAGTAATCTTTTGCAGACCTCATGTTTGTCTGCACCACCAAAAATTTTGTATGTGGAAAACATTTGTTGTTCAAACATTCTCCCTCAAATCATGATGGGGAGAAAGAGGGAAGACAGGTGTGTATAAATGAGCAGAGGTGGGTGAATAAGGGATTGTGTAATGTGCTGAAGCAAATTTTCTGCTCAGTTTCTCTATCCAGCTGACTTGTGATCTGATGTGACCAATCCAGCACACACATGATCCACCATTATTGAATATCTTAAACTTTGTACAAAATGTAGTTTAACAACTTGAACTATTTACAAAAGACTGTCCTACTTGACTGTTTCTGCCTCTGCAGGAGCAACTCTTACGGATCATTCACAAGCATCTTATGTGTGTTCAGTTTGGTGGATTCTGCAGCAGGAACCTCCCAGCAGAGTGCCTGGAACAACCAGATTGATCAGCAAGGATGTTAATCAGCACACTGAAGCACACAAGTAGCTGGTTGGGGGAAATCTGTGGGACTGTCTAAAATTCCCACACTGCAGAGCTCCTGTAGCAATGAGTTGAATGAGTTGCTGTGAAGCTATCTAAGAGTTCAGTCCATTACCTTGCTTCAGGTGGGTCTGTTATATCATCTGTGCAGCTGACTAGATGGGGAGTTTCTGGACCCTTCTTATGGGATCTTACGACTTACGTTTACACGGACACGGCTCGGAAGCACAGCTGTATCACAATTATAATAGAAACTTGATTTTTGATCCTTATTTCAATTTTACAGCTTAGATTTTATAGTTCTTACCTCAACTTTAATGATACTAGCCAGCATGCCTTCACCAAGGGCAAGTCCTGCCTGACTAACCTAGTGGCCTTCTATGATGGAGTGACTACATCAGTGGACATGGGAAGGGCTACGGATGTCATCTATCTGGACCTCTGTAAGGCTTTGACACGGCCCCCCACAACAGCCTTCTCTCTCAACTGGAGAGGTATGGATTTGATGGGTGGACTGTCCGGTGGGTGAGGAATTGGTCAGATGGACGCACCCAGAGGGTAGTGGTCAACGGCTCAATGGAGGTTGGTGACGAGTGGCGTCCCACAGGGGTCCGTATTGGGACTGGTACTGTTTAATATCTTCATCAATGACAT
>NW_008795932.1:3783583-3797924 GCF_000699145.1 Aptenodytes forsteri
GGTTGGACTAGATGACCTTTAGAGGTCCCTTCTAACCCAAACTATTCTATGATTCTATGATTCTATGAGACCTGACAATGTTAATTCATGCCTTAGCAGACTTTCAGCAGTACCTTTGGATTCAATCTTACAAAGGACGAAGCATCCTCTGGTCCTTCCATTCATTTCATCATGAATTATTTTCTCTATTTCAAAGACCAGATTTGTATCTTTTGGGAGCAGGCTGTTAGTTCAATTTCCACACTAGCAGGTGACTTAGAGAACTCAGTTAAAAAATTTTACATCCATCATAAGGTTTGAAAACATTGACTGTTGTGGCTATCTCATTGTACTTGACCTATAATGTTTTTTTTTGCTGGCTTTGGGTCATTTTTGGGGGTTTGGTTGGGGTTTTGTGTGTGTGTGTGTGTGTGTGTGTAATTTCATGGGATCACGGACAGCCCTCTGACTTTATTCTGCTTCCTTTGTTTGTCTAATTGATCCTTCAAAAAGCAGGTCTATGTGCTTTTAAGATTGGGAGCTTCAGCATAAATTTATGAAAACTTTTGAAGACAAAAATAAACCTCACAAATGCAATGAAAGTCTGCTTTCATATCATGAAAAAACAAGCCTCTAATTTATTCAGCAAACCCTAGCTAAGCGTTGAATTCTTACCCACAGTGAAAGGTTTGTGGCCAGCTTTAGTGCTTATCTATCTGTATCTTTTAAGGCTTAGGCCAATAAATGTCACAGTCAATAAAACATCCTGAAAACACTTTCCTGTTTGAGAATATACCTTCTTTTCTGATTTAAGAAATATGATATATCCAAAATCATCTATTCTTCCCATGTCTCTGGTTAGAAATAATGTGACCTGTTGCTTTGAAAATGTTGGCATAATAGATCTACTATTCTTATAATAAGTCAACATGAAAGAGCATAAGTTATTCTCTTTATTATCCGTTTTGCAAGATGTAGCAAAATGTTTGCAGTTTGAACTCAGGATGGGAGACTGTATCATTTGAAGAACAGCAGCTGGTGATATTTATGCCTAGTAGAGAACAATGTGTGCTCTTCTCTAAAGTACCTCCAGCTTTTATCTTGGCAGTGAGCCATACCACATATAATAGATAATCAATGGGCTGACTCAATATTTATAATGCAATTTGCAAGATGAATCTATTTGTGATTGAGCTAAATGTTTGAACACAGAGCTTAGGAGGAAAATGTCTCAGGACCACAGGATTCTTAGTTTTACCTTCTCAGAGATGCATAGGTAAATAGATGAGTTATAGACAGAACAGTCAAAGAACAGGGCTGAGGGCACTAACTCTCCAGTTTTAATACTTCAAATACTTGGAGAGTAATGGAAAGAATACGATATGTGGTATCGTATACAGCAAATTTTGTCCTTCCTGCTGTGTGTATATGAGCCCATGTAAGCTTCTGTGTGTACCTGATGTCCCTGATATTTGTTGCTTTGTGGTTGTGTACACAAGCAAAGCAAGCAAACGGTTTGAAACAAAGGTTGAAGTTCCTTGCCATCACTGCTCACTGTGATTTTTGAGCATTCTTTCCAAACAAAACTAAATAAAGCAGCCTGTCAAACTTCCTTACAACTTTCTAAGTTACCTTGGGGTCTGTCTTGGAAACCTTTGAGGCTGATTGCAGTGAATCACTTTAACAGCCAGCTTAGCCACTGAGGAGACAGAGCTGTCATTGCATGAATGAGAGCTCTGCAACACAATAATGGCTGGAGTTTATATTGACATGACTGGAGAAAATTACATAGGCCAAATTTCTAGTTTTAAGGTGCAGCTTTAAGGGCTCTGCTTTTGAAATATGAGCTTAGAAAGTTTTCCAGCCTTGTGATATACTGCTAATAAGGCGGGAAGGCAATAAATTAAATGAACTACTAATATGCTGCCAGATATCACTATTCACAGATGACTGCTACAATTATTGCTAGGTAGTTTGGCACAACTCCAAGACTCCTAACGTATAGTCTAGGACACTCAAACAAATGAGCAACTCCTTGGTTATGTGCTGCTGTAAGCACTGCCAGCTTTGCACTTACTAGGCATATGGCATCATCCTCCGTTAGAAAATACACCTCACTTCTGATACAGATATCTCAGCTGTGAGCAGTATGAAGAATGATATTCCATCATGGGAAAAATACCCTGAATGATTTACTTCCACGTGACAGTCTTGCATTGATTTTAATACTGTGGGCAAATGTAAATCTTATTCTGACTATTTTAATTGTGCTTTACTATTATTGTTGTTTTTTGTTTTTTTTTTTTAACAAGGATTTGGCTTGGTTGTGCCTGTAACTTTGTGGCATCAAAGAGAAGTAAGGACTGTATTCGTTCCCATTTGGGCAAGAGGAGAATTTCCCCAGATCTCGATTCCATGTTTGAAGGAGAAGAAAGTCTTCATGTTCAGTGCATCTCTGTATAGGTGACGAAATGAGGAAAAGTAAGAGATGGGAGATGGAGCTATGATCTGCCGCCACCACCTTTCTGACAGGCAAAAGAGTCAATTGTATGAGTGAAGGAGTGTGAGCTCACATACACCCACCTTTTTGCTGCCTTACCAGGAGTGGATAAGTCACAGTTACATTTACCATGGTGAACTGTTTGTAAAGCAACTGAACTGCAATAATTGCCCTCAACTCAGGCAGGCTGAAGTCGGCTGAGACTTAGATCCCTAATGCAGACTTGTTACACCCATGCTGAGGAACACCGGGTAGCCCCAAGATGAGGTGTGGCATGTCCATGTCCTGACTCCAGTCCTACCTGCTGATGGCAGGTACCAGCCCTACCAGACTCACTGGATTTGAAGCAAAAATAACAGATGCACATGATTTGGGCAGAAGCCATGATGTGCTCTGAGCACAGGTCAGGGAACTGAAGTATACTGCAGGTTATCCTCTCATATACATATATATTTCTGTAACACAGAATGTGTGTTCTACTGTATTCCTGCTAATGACAAAGTCAATGATTCTAGAGTATAAATTCAAATTTAAGAAGGGGAAATACCTTCCAGGCAAACCCTTCTCTATTGCTCCTGTGGGGGTGAAAAACTCCCAGGCAAAGTCAGAGAGATAATGTCTTGTATTACACTAGAATTGATTCTCTCGAGACATGTTGCCAATTTAGATGAGATAATAAGAATTTGTTCTACATTTGCATATAAACAGGTAGAATTCAGAAAGCCAAGCTCATTGTTAAATTAACAAAATGTCTTATTTCCATTAAAAAAATAAATATCTTTCTTAGAGGATCTCTAGAAGGACAAGGCAACAGAGAGCAGTTCTTGCTTGAGGTCTAGAAGGTCCAGCCTAACCCCCCTTTGATATTACTGGTCATTAGATCAGACCTTCATTAACCTCTGTTGTGTCAGGACACATGTATTAACAAAGATTGGCTTCCTGAATAAAAGACTTTCAGTTCTCAATAGATCCTTGTTTATCCTCTTGGTCTGTTTCTGGCACATTATTATCATGCAAATATCTAGATGACATCAAAGTCATAATCTTTCTGTACCTAATGCTAGAAAGATTTGTGGTAGTGCTCAGGTACTATAGTGATGATCAGAGTGGACAAACTGTCCATAGCCGGGCTTATACTTGGGTGAGTTTCTGCTCAGCTGGGTCAAAAGGGTAGATCTACTAGTCTAGGAAATTCTGATTAGTGACAAAAAACATTTTTGCATTTTATTTTATATTCTTATGACATCCTCATCTTCCTACCTTCAGGCACTGGGAAATGGGAAAGAATTGGAAACATGGAGAATTACTAGAGAAAGGAAAGGCAGGAGCTTTAAAACCACTTTGCTTAATGAGGATTATGTATATTTTAGTGTGAGTATACTTGCATAAGTATTTTCCTTCTGTTCATAAATTAAGTTCTGGGCACTTTGCATGTAAAGATAAATACTATTAGTTTTGTGAGTGTACTTGTGTGTATGTGTTTGACACCAGTATCTTTCTAAATAAATAAGAAATTAGCTATTAACCTGGTAGCTAGATCCGAAACAATGTGGACACAAAAAGATTAAATTAGATAACATTAAATTAGATTTGATGAGACTAGAGATTAGAGTGTATAAAATTATTTTGCTTAGGCACAAGGTGAGAGATTAATCTTACCTAACCTTAACTGTCTAAAGTTAGCTGTCTGGACTATCATTTAGGATCATACTACTATCGAGGAAGAGATAAATGAGCACTTTCAGAAGGTTATTCATCCTATTTTAAGATGTCTGTCTCTGGAGATCCCAATCTGTGTCTTTTGATTCTCTATATAGAGTCTAGATGAGTAGCTTAGACTCAGTGCCTAACTTGAAGCAAGTGTGATTATAAACAGTTGTATTTTCAAAGTCTTCAAATACAACTATGATCATTCATGGATCTACCTTACATGCTTACATAGCATTAACCTTTTTCTCCAGCCAGAGATGAAATAATCATCATTTTGGTCATAAATGATAGGCACTTTTTAAAACACAGTAAAACTTAAAGTTTACTGAACTGACGTATCACTTGGACCTCAAAATTATGTCAATAGTGAATGCTTTATAAAACTACTTCTCTTCTGTGACATAATTTTCATTCTGTGTTTACATGATCACATAATTGTGGAATAGGAATATTTCTCCTTTTTTTTTTAATTAATGTACGTAAAATAAATACAGGTGTTGTGATACTCTTCAGTAAAAATGCTTTGGTTAAGAAGGTCACCTGCAACCTGAGAGAGTCTGAGGTCATACTTTTTAAAGAGATCAGAGGGACTGAGGAAGCCCCTCAATCTAATATACAGCGTACACCTATCCTGAAATAAAAAACTGGGGGAGTGTTTAGGGAAGTATCACTATTTATTTACATTTTCTTATTTTTTTGTTCTATGTACCTACTGTTGACAACTATCAGGAATAAGGTATTGAACTGTATTGATATAATACAGCATTTTTCTTTCTTCTGGTTAAGTTGGTATGATGGGGTTTGTTTGTTTGTTTGTTTGTTTTCCATTGCCAAATGTAAATATATAGTTCTCTATTATTGTTAACAGGAGCGTTTCATGTTCCACAGTATTTCATGTTTAACTTCTGTAGTGAACCTGGTAATGTCAGGAGAAGTTCAGCCCCCATGGGCTCTGCCTTCTGTAATTATGCCAGACAGCATTTTCAGAAATGCTGAACTTCCAGTAATCATTGGACTGAGTAGGAGTAGAAAGAAATTCAGCAATGCATAGCTGGCTTTTTCTTTTTTTTTACTATGAAGCTTGAATGATATGCGGTTTCAAGCTCTAACCTACCTCCAGCCAGCATGAGGCCAAATCAAAACCTAAGCTTGCAGGGATTGCATGGGAAAGTCACCTTTTTGTGTTGAAACCTGCTCTATTTCTGCTCTGCTGTCATCCCATGCTGCAGATGGGAGAAGCTGTCCTGTTTTATCCCATTGTTTATAGTGTGGACCCAGTGGCTCACATTGAATCTTTTGGCTGGTGTAATTCATTTCAGGACACTATTTGAAATATAACCAAGAAATCAACCCTCTGCCCTTCAACACTCCTGACAGATCCACTTAGGCTGAAGTCCATTCACTAAATATCTTTATAAAAGGTAATACGAAATTGTGGTTGACAGTAACTTCAGAGGCAGTTGCTTTTGATCAAAAAATTTAGATTAAAGGTGAAGCAAGGAGATAAAAGGGGCCATGCTGCCCATGCTGTAGTACACAATTTTCTTTTTTTCTCTTCAGCAAAATAGAGTCTTTTGTTGGTTTTATAAAACCTAGGACATCAATCACAGCTGTGAGCTCTTGAGGCAAATGCCTGAACCTAGGAGTGAATAAGAAGAAAGTCAGGGCTGATTTGCTACAATGCTTTAACTGTGTATGAGATGAACGATGGAAAATGCTAGAGAAGATAAAGAGGAGGGAAGAATAACTTGTGTATGACAGAGTAAGTGGGAAACAGACTAAGTCAATGACATTATAAGAAAGACTTTTTGGTGGGAAGAAGACCCACTACATATGGCAAAGCAGGAACCACCTTCTTTCAGTAATGTCTGGTAGATCCCTCATCCCCTTTCCACAATTCACCATAACGTGTGAGTTTGCATGTCCATCTATACCCTATTCAGTCTACCCTCAGACACCTACAGGGCACCAAAAACAGGCAAAGGGATACCATGTCACATCACTTCCAGGACTTTGTCCTGTTTGGCTTTATAGATGGATTTTCATGTACTCTTCTGTTTTCTCATGCCAGAGCAGATCACTTTACAGAGCTGCCTGTGTTTAGTTTTAGGGAAATTCCAAGATTCTCAGAGTAATAGGAAAGAGACAACATTTGCACTGAATTGTTAAATGAAGACTTAAGAGTAGCTGACTTGACATAGGTAATATGGATAATTAAGTAACATCAAAATATTTCTTGCATTTCTCCTCACCAAGTGCTACTACTATCAATTCAAGGGGTAGGTTTTTTCATGACTTGTACTACTCTGCCTTTATACATGAAAATTAAGACTGCATTGAGTGTAAAAAAAAAACTAGGGTCCTGAGTCATGGTACTTAACTAAATCTATGACGTCCTTTCAGGCTGCTATATTTTCAGTTGAAGTGAATGCTAATGTGAAAATATTTTTACTGGATTAAATCTCTTCTTCTCAGAGCTTTAAAGACAAAGTAGGTTTTCCTCCTTTCTTGCATGCAATGATTTGTACTACAGAACAGTTTGGTGTAGCACTACAATCATGTAAGGCAGCAGGCTGCCTGGGAGAACAGGCAGTTTAGTATTTCTCCCTATCTCACATCCTCTGAATGCATGTGGGTTTTAGGGGGAATGATATAGGAAGAAAATGAGGAAAGAAGTGTTCATGAACCATTCAAAATCTCCCCGTCCTTCATTTTCTAGGGTAGAATTTTTCATTCAACCTGTGACATCTGTCATACAAGTATTTATGTTTCAGGTAGTTATTAGAGCACTCACTATATGCAGTGGAGATTTAACCAAAATAGTTAATAGAATTTGATATGATTTCACCAAATGGAAATATCTGCTTTAGGATGAAATGAATTGTGTCCTAATCTCCATTAGGTATCTTGATTATCTCCCCACTGACCACAAGATGAGCCTAGGGTTACTAGTTGGCATAAGCACTTACATTTGTAGACATAAGCACATTTAGTCAGATGGACTCCATCCTACAGGAGGCTGGAACCAGTGAAGAATCCATCAGTAGCACTGCCTAGATGTCTGCAAGCTCTCTGTATTAAGTTGATGTGACAGCTCTTCCCCTTTGAGTTACACCTAAATTCATTGTCCTCTCCCTCTGTTTTTCCTGCAAAAAATAAAGTAGGTCTTTAGAAATCCTGTACTTGTGCCTGGAATGTCAGTATGAGTACAGTTACACAAGTATAATTTGGGTGTTACTTAGTAGTTGCTTTACTAACCCAAATTCATACATCAGGGCATGTAGAGCTGGAGGCAACATTAAGCAATCATATATTTCCGTCCAGTTCATTAATTCACAAGTATGTCTACAATTCTGACAGGCATTTCCTCCTCTTAGTTCCTAAGAAAAAGACCAAAGATAGAGATTTCACAGTATCTCCATGTGGGCTGTTCACACCCAGCAATATCTCCTGAGACCCCAGATTGTAGCACCTTTGAAGAGTGGGAAAGAACTGTCCTGTAAAACAGTTCTTTCACCTTTTAATGCACAAATAGAAGACTGAAGTGAATTTAGCATAGGTGATGGAATACATGCTATATACCCAAGAGCCAAAATAGGGTGAGAATAATGTGGTAAAAAACCAAGAACTTTTAGAAGTAAGAAAATTGTTAACTTGGAAAAAGTCCGATTGATTTACCATTTTGAGTAGCTGAAACACAACAGAGATCAACACGCAAAGAATTATTTGTGCAATGACTGGTAACAATGGTAAGAATAGTCACACTCCTATCTGATACGTATTTGAGAAACAAATAACCCATTAAAGAGCTTGATTTTATTTGTGGTATTTGCCACTTGTAAGTGTCCGAAGGTGTAAGAATAGGTAGGATGAGGATCATATTATTTATGACTCATAGACTCTGGGTGATGTATTGTGATCCAAGGGACAAGAGGGACACCAAACTCTTCACATGTATATTATCTTGCTGGAGCCTGCATGATGGTGAGATTGCTTACTTAATTTGCTATATATACATAATAGTAAGTGATTAATCACTGGCCTGAGATTTTTTTTTTTTCAATAAAAATTGGGCTAATCCCCCAAATTTTGTAAGTTCTTAGGTAAATTCCTGCAAGTATTTAGTCACCCAGATAGTTAGAAAGTTTTCCTCTTGTTCATCTTTTATTTTTTTTTTTTAATTTTTTGAATAAATCTTATTCTTCTAACCCTTCCTTAAGTGGCCACAGAAAATAATCAATCACTACCCCTCTCATACCCCATCTTGCAAATGGAAGTGTTATTCTCTTGATATTTTCTCAGCAAAAGCGAAAAAAACAAAAAAATTGGAAAAAGAGACCGTAAAGAAAGAAAAGAGAAAAGACTCAACAAAATCCAAATGAAAGCTAATGCAAGACTCTGCAGTAGAACCCAGGTTTTCTGACCACCATATCCTGATCCTCATCCGTCCTGGCTTTTGCTTTAACAGATTCCTGCCTGAGTCCAGGTTTTCTCTATTCTGCACACATATACAAGGAACAGGGTTTATAAGCTCAGCAGCTTACTAGGTTTAGTGCTAAGCAACCATTATCTGAAGTTAGAGTACAAAAACTTTTTCAGTACATTATCCAAGACACCAACTTGCATATTTTTATCAAAGACTCTTTTCAGCATCACTAAGATACTAATATTATACTACGCTTCTCCCATTCTGTATTAAGATAGACATCACACATTTGTAAAATGTGGTAGGTGTTAGAAGGAGGTCTGGCCAGACTCATGTATTCACTTTAAACCTTTCTGATTTTACACCTTCAGCCTGTATAAAAGCCTTTCAGTCTTTGTTCCTTTCCTTTAAAAGCATGTTGATCTTTCAAGTCACACTCCTGTAAGTTTCAAGAACTCCCAGGGAGCCAACACATATGCAGGACGAGTCTGATGTTTGCTCCAGTTCCACAAAAATCACACACAGATGTGCCCTTTTATTTCCTTTGTGATGTTAAGATCAGCTAATCACACTCAGGCATCTTTTAGAAGCTGTGCTGCCTTCCTCACAGCCACCCATTTAGAGAATTAGATCTTTGAATACTGAAAGGTGTATACAGATGGAGTTCCTCTGAAGCTGCCTAGACATAAAGGGATAGCATGTGTAAAAGTGACATCTTCAGAGGGGCCACTTCCACAGACAGAAATCTATCGTGTAACGGGACACTGATTTTCTATCCAGTATATCTACCTTTCTGTTAACCCCTAGTAAGTAGCAACAATCACCCTATGGAAACCAGAGGGAAAAGGTCTGGAAACAAGCAGGCTTGCTTCATGCTGATTCAGTTGAGTGAGACTGTCCACAAAATGTTGAAGAATCATGAGTACGCTAAATGCTCATGCTAGGATGCTAGATGGAAGGGACAAGGAGGGCATAATTAACAGAAGTATACACATATGGAGCAGTGGGTGAAAGCAGTGTGCTAGGAGGAAGATGCAACCGCTGCAAACACTAGCAACAGGGTAGCCTGAAGAAGTTCCTCACCAGCTGGAAACTTCTTAGACAGCTGTATGTCTGTGCTCTATGGCTATATCTATACCAATAGCTTAGTGTCACTGGCTGCCCCCAAGCAGTGGAGCTCCATTGTCTGCACTTTAATTGCTGTAGTGCAACAATTAGCACTCACAAATAATTGTTGTGTGAAGGTTTTTTTAGCTTGTATTTGCAATATCTGCATTTTTTCCTCTGAATTCCACTGAAAAAGTGATTGCAACATGTCCCTCAACCATTGATTTAGCTAATGAGATCATTGTTACAGCCACAGATTTAGAACAACAAATGGCTACAAAATGCTACCAACAGCTGGAGCAGATGCATGGAGTGACCTTTTGGAGATTGCTTGGGGAAACCTTGTAAAATCTCTTTTGGTTGGCTAAACCCATGTTTACTGCATAGCTAATGTTTTAGCTAATGCCTTATGTACACTTAAAGACAGTAATTTGGACTGACACCAGTCATAACTTTTCATGCTTCACAGCAGCCCCCACCTAAGCTATTAATTTACCACCTGCTTAAGTTCCTGAAGAAATGAGCTGTCAACAATTTTTCTTAAGCTCTAACTAAAAGTGCTTTTAAACAAAAGAGGGCCTTAGGAGAATGAAATATGTACATCCCAACGAATTTCATCAAACTATTTCACACAGTTCACATGGAATTAAAAAGTTGAATGTTGAGAATATTTAGCAAACTTCTGAGCCTAGTCTCAGTCCAGTCTTCCACTACCAGATTTGCTCTGCATGTTTGAAACTCACACTTAATAATATTACAGTAGCTGGGTTAAATACGATGGTAGAATAGGGCTGCTATTCATGACAATTCCTTTGGAATTTTACTAGCATAACTGATATCAAAATTACATTCAAGGTATCATGGCCCTGAATATAAAAATTTACATTTCAAAGTCTGGTTGACAAATACAAACTTTCCTAAACCTTTGAGTCAAAAATGTATCAGCCATCTTTCATGGATGGAAGAGTATATTTAAAAGAAATCCCTTCCATGTTGGCTGGAAGATAAAACTTGGGCTGGATGGTTTAACTGTATAGTAAATGTAATGTTCCACATTTTTTAGTTATCTTTTTAACAAGTAACTGTCTGAGTGAGTGGAGTTGTGGCCCTATACTTTGAGTCTTTTGTCTTCCAACACCCACAGAAAGCCACTGAATGCTCAAAGACCTTTGGGGAATTTTGAAGTCAAATCCACATCTGATTCATTAAACTGTATTTTTTTCTGGGGGAATCCAATTCATTAAGTTTTTATAATGGCTCCAGTGTCCTATATAAAACTATACTTTTTAATGGATTTTCTAGGTATAGTAAATCCCCTTGCTTCACTCCATAGCATGGACAATTCACACAGATCTGGGCTAGGAGGCTCTATTTAGTCAAGTGTTCTTGTTCTGCTTATCTCTGTGACCATGATGAACTCCAGAATGTTATGTGTGAACCATTGCTCACTCTTACTATTTCTCCTCATTTTATATTTCCTTCTTCTTACTAATTCCTGTCTTCCTGAGTTGCTTGTGCCCTGCAATAGACTCTGGAGTGCTTGTGAGAATAATTCCAATATAAAGCCTTTTGCACATTCTCATATACACCTTTCTGGGTATTGCAAGTAGAATTTTACCAAAACAAATATTCCTGATTTTCATAATTACTCATAACTAGAATTCTTCTTCACAAGTTTATTCACTAGGCAGTTGAAGAAAACAGATATGAACAGAATAGATGCCTGACACTGAGAAGCTGTGAGTAATTTCAAAATATAGGTCAAGAAAATTTGCAGATGCTCAGCACTTCTCAGGACTAGTTTCCATGGCTTTACATGTGCGAAGGAACAACCTCTCTTTATTCTTAGGGAAACCAGAAGGTGCTCTGCATTCTGTAGAAACAATCAGCTAATTCCACCCAACTTTAAGTCCTTCATTAAGGTACCTAATTTAGGATATAATTTCTCTATCATTCCTTCTATAATCAGTGCTGAGCACAGGTATTTCAGCCTGTCTGTAATATGCAGTAGACTGTGTAATTTGTTTAATCCTCTCCACTGCATACAAGGAGCCCAAAGAATTTAAAGGTCCATTGGTCAAATGTCTAAATCTGTGTGACACAGATCTCTTCCGCCATCCCCAATCCTTCAAGACCTCAAGTCATCAAACCATTGAGAGAGCAGTCAAGTATAATGTTTAAGTCTTGTTGTGTACAGTGTAACTCAGCTATCCATTTAAAGTTAAGCACTTTACTGAAGAAGGCTGAGGAAAAAAAATGGTAAAATGCTTTGTTGAATTGGGACCTTGTTCTCTCACTGATTTGCCCAAGGTTATTTTATCTCTAAACAAAGGATCTTTGTTGCCTTTTGGAACAACTAAGACAAGAATCATTCATTACTTTTATGGTAGTTTATGGATGCTTTTCATAGAGTTAGGGTATATAACTTGTTGTATAGCAAAACACAAACATGGAAAAAAAAACAATTTTGCTGGTTAATTCAGAGTTCCATGGCTCCAATAGCTTTCATCACCTTTATTATAAAGTGAATTTCATGTAAACTTTCTAGGTAGGCTTTACTCCATAATTACATTTCATGCTGTGCAAGAACAGATGCTTTTTTATTTGATTATATTGTAACTCAACTACCCCATGATAACATTAAACAGTATTAACTAATTAGCAAATCAGTAATGCCTAGAACCTCAATTTAGATTAAAGCTAGACTGGGCCAACTAATAACCTGATACATAATGAGCTACATGTTCCTGACTAAGTGTTTTTTTACAGTTGAAGTATAGGGAGTTAAAGAGATGAGAAGAACAAGACTGTTACATAAAGGTTTGTATCACCTTGTTATCTGGGCATGTGGAGACAAAACTTTGACTATAACACAATGTGAAGTTCCACTTGAAAGAGGGAAAGCATGTTGTAAACACCAAATGGAAGGTAGTGGCTCTGAAAAAGGGCTGAGGGTCACAGCGGACATGAAGTCTCCCTTCCCAGTGCAATTATAAACTGCTAATGCAGTCCTGGATTTTTGAATAAGGAACTATAATACAGAAGAGAGCACATAACCAAATTCCTCAACAGAATGTGGCTGAGAATAGATAAAGTGTGTCTTTCTTTTGTTCACATTAACAAAAAAGGGATCTTCTAAATCTGGAGAAGGTGAAAAAAGACAAAGTATCTGAGGATGGGAGAAAACTTTTAATGGTAAAAAAAAATTAAGACTTCAAGCTGTTTACTTTATCAAATAGAATAGTGAAAGGTGACTTGGACACTTTCAAAGTAATTTCAATTAATGCCTGATTAGCTTTTTTGTTTTAAAGAACCAGTAAGGCACAACGAGAACTAACCTCTGGACACTGAAGCTGGGAAAACTCACATTAAGAGGAGTTCTTAGCAAGGCTGATGGAAGTAAAGGGTTCTGTGTTTATATCTTTAAGTCATGAGATTTCATGTCTTTCTGGAATTCTTTGTTAACATACCAAGATCAAGGTCTCAGTAAGTGCTTCGGCTGCACACTGTAGACATAAATGACATATCAGAGCCCATCTAAAGAAAAAGCTGTTCCCCCAAAACAAGGTCCCACTCCTTCCCATCCTGCTGATCTTTTTTCTCTCTCTCTACCTTAGCTCCCAACCCTGTGGTTTCACCCTATTTCTCAAATTAGACAGATTCTGCATTCTAACATTGGAATAGTTCCCATCTCACCACCCCCAGTGAGATTTCTGCAGGATTAGCATACTGTTTTGCTTTACTGGATGGTCAGTCAGTTGGTGGTCAGCGCTGGTGTGAAGGAGCGGGTAGAAGTGTGGTGTCAGGAGTACACAAGAGGAGCGGGTAATCACAGGGCAGAGGAATAATTCTGCTGTAGGTGGGAGTGAGCTATTAGAGTAGATGAGCCATAATGCATAGTACCATTGCACTCTGTTAATTAACAAGCCCGGTTTCCACTAAATTTTTATGGAACTGAACCTTCTAAATGTTTTCATAACTAATTGTTTCATGTTTTTTCCAAGGTAACAAAAGTATATTAGAGAACCACAGACTAAACCAAAGTTTCTTCAAAGCAGCGGGATAGCTATGACTTAGTCACCATCACAGAAACATGGTGGGGTGACTCTCATGACTGGAGTGCTGCAATGGATGGCTATAGACTCTTCAGAAGGGACAGGCAAGGAAGGAGAGGTGGTGGGGTGGCTCTGTATGTTAGGGAGTGTTTCGATTGCACAGAGCTCAACAATTGTGATTATGATAAGTTCGAGTGTTTCTGGGTAAGGATGAGGGGGAAGGCCAACGAGGCAGATATCCTGCTGGGAGTCTGTTATAGACCACCCAACCAGGATGAAGGGGCGGATGAAGCGTTCTACAAGCGGCTGGCAGAAGTCTCTCAATCGCTAGCCCTTGTTCTCGTGGGGGACTTCAACTTCCCGGACGTCTGCTGGAAATACAACACGGCAGAGAGGAAGCAGTCTAGGAGGTTCCTGGAGTGTGTGGAAGACAACTTCCTGACACAGCTGGTAAGTGAGCCTACCAGGGGAGGTGCCTCGCTCAACCTGCTGTTTACAAACAGAGAAGGACTGGTGGGAGATGTGGTGGTTGGAGGCCGTCTTGGGCTTAGCGACCATGAAATG
>NW_008795932.1:3800008-3800813 GCF_000699145.1 Aptenodytes forsteri
CATGGTTTAGTGGGCCTGGTGGTGTTGGGTTGACGGTTGGACTTGATGATCTTAGAGGTCTTTTCCAACCTTAATGATTCTATGATTCTATGATTGTAAGTGTTTGATAATTCAGAGGCCATTTTGAATAATTAAAACAGTTAAATAACTTTACATTCACTACATTGGTATTTTATTTTTCATACTGTTTTCTAATAAGGTTTTAATCTTCTGGACATCTGTTTTTATCAGTTTCCATTTGGAATGTAATAAATATTTAAATTCACAGTTTTGTTGAAACCTAGTGCATAAAAGGTATAATGATATTATTCTGTTCATCCAGTTCTTATTTCAAAAGTATGAAAAATTGGCTAATACAGAATATTAAAACCTTTAATATGATATATTTGAAAGTGAGTTGTGTATGAAAAAAGTCAATACAAAATTAGTAATAACAATAACAATTTAGAGGTGCACTACTCATCAAAACGTACATAACTACTGCTTCACTTTATGATCATTCATTCGTCCTTTATCTGTCTCTTTTTTTTTTACAGAATGTCTTCCCCCCACCTCTTATATTTTTAGGAGTATTTAGCTCGGTCTAGTTCTTACATATGAGTTGGTTTCCCACATCATCATTGTTGTGGTTTAACCCAGCAGGCAGCTAAACACCACACAGCCATTTGCTCATTCCCTTTCTCCCAATGGGATGGGGGAGAGAATTGGGGAAAAAAAAGTAAAATTCTTGGGTTGAGATAAAGGCAGTTTAATAGGACAGAAAAGGAAGGGAAAATAATAATAATAATAATAATGATAAAAGGAT
>NW_008795932.1:3801484-3803675 GCF_000699145.1 Aptenodytes forsteri
TAATTAGTTTATCAACCAGAATATATGAAGTTTATAATATTATAGGACCAGGATTATTGACTTAATTATAGCATTGTCCTTTAATGTTTATTAGTGAAATCTTACAACTTCTTTATTCAAATAAAAAGTCTGAATATATTTAAGTATTTGATTACTGAAAGAAAAAAGCATATTTTCATGAATTATCATCTGGTAAAATGAGATTATTCTTTATGCATTATTTATTCATTATTTAGCCTTACTCATCGAAATGCTAAAATGATCTAGGCAAACAACCATATAACAGAAAAGAAAACATAATAAATTGTAAATAGTGAAACACATCAGTGAAGATAAACACTTTGTGAACATTCCCTAGGCTGATATTTTTCATATACGCTGTTTGGCAATTACACAAATAAATGTCAATATTGGCCTGCAAATAGCTACTGAGAAAGAATAAAGGTCTACAGGGCTGTGTCATTAGCGTATACTTGTTGCTGATTCAAAACAATTCAATTTGCTCTCAAGCAATACAAGGATTTTAAACCACAAGAACTGTGAAAAAAAAAAAATCCAGGATGTTTAATTTGCCAATTCTCTTTTGAAATTAAAGGTTTTGAATGTATTTTTTCTAATAAAATACAGCCATCCCATCCTTCAGTAGCAGAAGGATTCAGGAACTACTTTTAATGAATAACAGCAAATTTCACAGGAATTAGATCAGGCAAATAATCTCCTGGCTCCTTTGTTGTATATATCTCTTATCTAACCCTGTATTTATAATCTTGTTGAGATTTATACATGTTTTGACTTTTTGGGGACTTTCCCAGTGAACAGAGAAAATTATTAATTCTTTTGATAATGAAGGTCCTAAGTCAAAAAGGACTTGGCCACAGATTCAGATTCTTTCATTGGTGTAAACACATTAAAATGAACTTAAAGAAAATCCATCCACACTAGTTGACAGGACACACTTGTTCATATTATTTAAAATCAACACTTCTGTGTAGTCTAAACCAGAATATACACTATGAAAGGGTCTGAGGTTTTCTGAGTCACAAACCGAAGAGCAATAATACTGTGTGACTACATTAATTTTCTCATTGTTGTAGTTTAATTTTCACTTTGCCTATAGAGCTGATTAAATTGTAATTGAATTATTAATTTATTTTCTATTCTAAACTGTTACTGTATCATAAATACTCCTGTTATTGAAAACAATTTAAAATGTTTAAAAAGAAATACTAAGGTTAACCTTTCAATTTGGATTCCAGGAAAAAATAATTGTTCAGCCATTAGCTATAGCAGACTATTAATATAACTGCCAGGAACTGTTAAAAGAAAAATGTTTGTGCCACACTAGAAGCAAATAAATAAATAAATGCAGCCGATTCAGAGTAAATGAAAACATATTGACCTAATTTCCTAGCAACTGAAAAAGCTGCATGAAGAAGACCTGCTGGTATAAATTATATATTTCCTATGTCAGTAGAGGAGACAGGAATGAGCGGTGAGTGACCAAATTTCTCCTGATGATTATCTTTTTATTTTCTTCCAGCCCTTCAGTGAACTGGAAAAAGTTAACAATATTGCATTATCAGCATCAGATTTAGTGTGTTGGATTTCTAATGAGCTGGGTGTCTCCAGAAGCAAAAATTGGGCATAGAATAGAGAACAGCAATACGGGACCAAGAGAGAAAGGAAGAGGCTTGGTTCCTGCCTTCAGCTTTCAGTAGTACAATGATGATAATTAGAGAAAACCTTATCTTGAATAGAGATGTATCTTTAATACCAACTGGAAAGTACAATCAATCCATTCTTCATAATACACAACCTGCAGAACTTCATCTGAAAGTAAATAACTTGAAGCACAGAAGCAGTATCCTAACTTAGAATCATAGAATCATAGAATCATAGAATAGTTTGGGTTGGAAGGGACCTCTAAAGGTCATCTAGTCCAACACCCCTGCCGTGGGCAGGGACATCTTCAGCTAGATCAGGCTGCTCTAGTCCAACCTGACCTTGAATGTTTCCAGGGATGAGGCATCCACCATCTCTCTGGGTAACCTGTGCCAGTGCTTCACCACCTTCAGTGTAAAAAATTTCTTCCTTATATCTAGTCTAAATCTACCCCCCTTTAGTTTAAAGCCATTCCCCCTTGTCCTGTCGCAACAGGCCCTGCTAAAAAGTTTGCCGCCATCTTTTTTAT
>NW_008795932.1:3804262-3815948 GCF_000699145.1 Aptenodytes forsteri
CAGGGCTGCTCTCAATCCCTTCATCCCCCAGCCTGTATTGATACCGGGGGTTGCCCCGACCCCCAGGTGCAGCCTTGCACTTGGCCTTCTTAATCCTCATGAGGTTCACATGGGCTCACTTCTCAAGCTTGTCCAGGTCCCTCTGGATGGCATCCCGTCCCTCTGGCATGTAGACCACTCAGGTGGTTCCATTCAGGAGTTTGAAGAGCTCCATCCTTATGCCATATTGGTAATGTTTTCAAAGATCAGGAGTCGGAGCTGAACCCTGAGGCCAGCTTTAAATGCCAGGAACCATTTGTTGTTTTTCTAACAATACTCTTTTGATTGTCTTCTCAGACTTGAGATTGATCTGACTTCTCATTTTCATTTCCTATCTCCATGATCTCAAGGTCTGGAAAAGTTTATAGCAAGCAGCTGGGACCTAGAAGAAAATTAAAGAAAACAAAAATCATATCATGGAATGGGGAGATAGTTTTTAATGTTCTTACGCAGCTAACATCTCCATAAGATGTTACATAAGACCTGCAGCAGCTCTAAGCCAGTAGATCCTGCCTGAGCAGGTACTTCATATTCTTCCCCTCAGCCCTTCTCCAGTGCTCTGCTGCTCCCAGGACAAGTATCCTCTGTCAAACCTTCAAGCCTCATGCACACTAAAACACTGAATCGGACTGACTTTGTTGTCACTGACTTTTTTCACCACCGTTTTTGACTTCAGAGGTGAGTTCACTGATCCCAAACAGCTTTGGAGCGGTGCTGCAGGGTGACAATTTGCCATCATGCTCACGTTAGGGGATGCTCATTCTTGCTCACTGGAATAGATGTCTTTTTAAAAGGGTTTATGCGATTTACTCTGTATTGCTAATTGCATTGCCTGCAGTCACTAATCCTTGGCTTCAAAATCAAGAAGCATGGAGTAGTTGTGTCCACATTTCTCGGTGCTAGACCTCTCTGAGGTGACTGGTCACACTTGGCCTTGGGTTTCGTCTGTCCTCCACGCAGTGTCCCAAAAGTCCTAACACATGCTTATGTGTGCTTTGCGGAGGCGGGGCGGAGGTGTGTCTATGTTGTTTTGCATTGGTTTTGTTCAAAGTGCAGCAATAATGGGAGGGCTGTGCTGCAGCCTCGTAAAGCATTGGGTTTTTATACCACAAACCTGAAGATGCGAATTGCATGCTGTGGGTATAGGAAGAAAGTATGGGAACATGCTTGCAGATATTAAAGCTGCTGCAATGATGTGGAGGACTGCTGAGGACAAAGGGAGCCAAAACTACCTTTCATCTATGTTTATTGGGACAGGCCCCAGAAGCAAACTATTTGCAGGAACAAAGTTTTGTTTTAGATGGAATTGGATGATTCACTCCGAAATATGGCCTGAGAATACACTAGCATTTATGCAATCTGGAAGATGAGAACTGCAAGTGAAGCTGTCTGGCAGGGTAAACAAATCTTTCATATCAGCAATACAGTCATCCTTGGAGTTGGGTTTATATAAAGGTTAGCTTATTTTTATTTTGCTTATGTGATATGAAAACAACAGGGAAAAGATAGGGAAGGGCTAGCCTTTTTTTCTGCCACCTACAAAGCAATTGCTGACAGATCCTTAGCTGTGGTAAACTGCCCATCTATCTGACTTAGCACATGATCTACTCCTCACTACCCTAGAGCTTAATCTAATATTCTTAACACTAAATTAACTTAGAATGTGAAATTAAAAGAGAGGGAAATTATGCACTTATAGTGACAGAAAACAGATCTTAATGATTTCATACCTCTGGCCTAAATGTAGTCAATGTAAACCTTAAAAAAAAATCTAATATTGCTCAGATAAGTTAATAACTTTAAAGAAAAATCACTAATATTTGAATTGCTATTTAGTTTTCATTCTTGTTTTCCTGAAAACATCTATCTTTCTGGACAAAAGACCAGTCTTGCACTGAGCATGCCTACTTCATATTGATGGTAGAAAATGGGTGGGATTTCTTTTTAGGAATATGTCATAATCAGTGGTTCAGAATTATGTCACAGTATGTTTTAAAATAATGGACCTATCCCATATTGAAGGAATATGAAAGGAACAGTTCCTATTTCTGTCACCTGCCTAAATACCAAATGCCAATGAAACATGGAACTGCATCATGGTCATTGAGGATGATTGCCTATTTCCTGGGGGAACAAAATGCAAGAGGTGACACAATCCTCGGTACACCTAATTCACATTTCTCTGTGTCGTGTCAAGCTGTTGCAGCTGTATAACCTCTCCTTTTCCCTCACTGAGATGTAGGTTGCATTATGGATCCACTGATATGGACCCTTGCCCATTTTCGTTATATAGGAAAACAGGAGAAGAGGTTGCATCACACAAAGCTATATCAAATTCTTTTGAAGGTCTGGGAGTTGAGGATCCCTCAGAGAAGTGTCCTAGGGCCACATAAGTTCTCTGAGCTCATCAGAAGAAAGTGGTCAACATTGTGGCCTCTCGGTGTCACAGCACAGACTGAAGAGCTGAGAGATCAAGACAGAGCTAGTACTAGCAGGGCCAATGCTTCTGATTTAGATAGTACCTGTTGCACAGTTTAGAGTCGGAAAGCTCAAATTCTGTTAGCGGAGTCCCACGTAAGTTATTCATAATATGAACAAAACCTATCTTAAGGTTGCTGAGCCTAAAATCACACTAAGAGCCCTAAAAGATTTTATAGCTGCCTTGTCTTTTTGGAGGCTTGGCTCCAGCTTGAAATCTAAATCAGTTGCATGTGATACAAGTGCTCCAAACTGAATCTCTAATGCTAAAACGTAAACCACTTCACCAAGTTCAATTGGGTTCAGATATTATTACAGTTTCCCAAAACTTATAATAAACACCTTCATTAACAAGCTGCTTAAAGCAACTACACCATGGCAATTATTAAACTACTTAATCCAGAAATGAGAGATCAGTTTATATTTTTTAAATATTTCAAAGCAGTTTCAGGAGATGAAAATGAAATACCTTTATGTTTGTTAACTACTCACAATATTTCTGTCCTCTTTTACACCACATGCAGTTCTCTTTAAACACTGACCTTAAACCAGACCATTTATGAGCCATTTTAAATGTGAATAGAAGAATGTTTCTGGTTTTCAATTATTATTTACTGGAATCAAAATAACAAAAAGTACATATTCCCTTGCCCAGATTTCCTGCTAAAGTCCTGTGTTTGAATGCAGCTAACAAGCATCATGTTCCTTTCTTTATACCAAATAATGGTGAATGGAGTCAGCACCCTGTGTCCACCTCAGCTCATAAATGACTTGTTCAGTTACAGCTGTAGCAGTTTTGCATAGAAATATCTTTTCTGTTAATAATGAAATAAAAGCACTATATAAAACACAGAGATCAAGCCTTATTTTTACAAAATATAGAAAACAGTATGTTCTGATTTTCTCAGACTTTGTTAAACATTTTAATTTATTGTGATTCATGCACATTTACAAGATGTTCCATTAAAGCCAAATGCTCACTTTTTAAGAAAACTTTTCAGCTAAAACAATTGATAGCTCTGGTTAGAACTGATGACAAAAAGTGATTTGTATTCTCAAATCTCATATCCTAAATAGCACTTATTCTTTACGTTAGTAGGTGACTGCATAAACCAAAAAAACAGTTGAATAAATGAAAAAACATAATCTAAAAAAGTATTAAGACAGGAAGTTGTAAGGCATATCCCTGGAAACATTCAAGGTCAGGTTGGACGGGGCTCTGCGCAACCTGATCTAGTTGAAGATGTCCCTGCCCACGGCAGGGGGGTTGGACTAGATGACCTTTAGAGGTCCCTTCCAACCCAAACTATTCTGTGATTCTATATATCTAGTGAGAGACAAATATTGAAAAATTAAAAGTCAGCTGAAACTTCCATCACCGGCATGCTCTTGAGCAGCTGACCTAGAGTTATATTTACAAACTTCATTGATTTGCCACATCTGTGTGATGAGGGAGTCACAAAATCACATTAGTATGATGAAGGAGGCACATAAAGTCACTGCCTGATGTTATAAAGACCAGTGGTGGGAACTCTCTGAGCTAGCAATGTCTGGCCAAGCAGTAAAATAAAACTTTTTTTGGAATAATGGTTGCATGGAAGGTATTCTGGAGTAGGCTTTGGCAACAAGGCATGAACATCACTGACGCAGAAGGAAAACCTTTAGTGAGTTGTCCTGCTAGTCACCTACCAGGACTGGATCAGTGGGACTCCCTTTGACTTGTCCAAAGGCACAAGTTTTTGACAAAAAAAAAATCTTCTGAGACAGAATGGGGGTGGATGAAGAAAGGCAGAAGAAGAGACAGGCTGTTCTCTAAACCTCTTTGAAAAGTTTCTTCTGTTGAAGAGCCCAAATACGAACCTGCTACTTAGTCATGTCTTGATAAAATGTAACCCTAAATATCACTGGGTGATTGATTTATATCTGTTTGAAGTGTCAATGCCTCTTTAGTGTTGTGTTGTACTTTCAGAAAAAGAACTGCTTTTGACTATTTAAAGAATTACTTTAAAGAATAACATTAATCCAGGAACTTGTCAGAAAACCATTGCATTTTAATGTGCCTTGAGTTTCTTCCTTATGCACCCAATCACTTGTATATGTTTCCTTACTTCTCAAGGGTTTGATGATGAGATATTTTAAACCAGAACTGAAGTGTGTTATCAAAGCCATTTTGATATAAAAAGTTTGCACATACCAATATTTTAAACCAGAACTGAAGTGTGTTATCAAAGCCATTGTGATATGAAAAGTTTGCACATACCAGTCAAGAATTATCCTTTGTTACCAGTTAAACCATTGGGTCACAGCTGTAGCAAACTCACACCAGAATGAAGAAATACTTCCATTTTTTTTAATGAGAGAAGGATCTGAGACCTTTTACTGATGAAAGCAAAGAAGAAGGAAAAGAAAAAAGAAGAAAACACAATGAAAATGGTAATACTGTATTCTGAAACGTGTTTCTTTGCTAATCAGCTCATTACAGGCATTAATTGAATTATACAACTAAACTGGAGTCAGCGTGAATGTTTGAAATGTTCACCCTGAAGAAAAGAAGAAAGGGAAGAGAAGGGTAAAACATCTCAATGACTTCTCTCTGTGTTTACAAAGGTCAAAAGTCATGTGGATTTGTAAAAGCTGACCAAACCCAAATGAGTGGAGGTAAAAAAGGGAGCTGAAGTGTTTCAATCCCAAATCCAGAAAAGAATCGCACAAAAGCAAAGGTTTAAAGTAAATCCCTGATAGGAAGAGTTGTGTCATGTGTCTAAACAATACCAAATGCAGTGCTAAAAAAGGAAAGTGACGAGAAAAGGAGGCAAACAAGTTCTGGTTCAGTGGTAGAACTAAAAAAAAAGTCCTTTATATAACAGTATATTCATCAGAAAGTAAAATTCTGGTCTTGTGGGGCCCTGTTAAGGATTCTGGAGAGGGAAAATAGTATCTATGACTTGATTCACGAATGTGAGGGAAAAAAATCTCACATTTCTATCTGCTGCCTTAGGCATAGCACTCACACTGCAAGTGGGAGCAATGCCTGAGAAAATTTCACGCACTTCATTTTGCCTCCACTAAGCAACAGATTACATGCTGCTGGCTTGTTCAGTTTCTCCTGTTGATACTATTCTAGATATATGTATAAAAGTGTTCCAGAGCCAGGGCAGGAATTTGACTGTGTTTGAAGAAAGGGAAGAAGATATATCTGTATGGTTTTAAGCTTGGTTGCATCCCATGGCTACACTTGTCCTAAGAAATACCAGCGAGTGTTCTCTGGACATTCAAATGTGATTTAGATATTCTTAATGCATTTATATGGTCCCATGATCCCAGAGACAAAATTTAAACTTTTTTTTACTGTGAGGGTGTACAAGCACTGGAACAGATTGTATGGAGAGGTTGTGTGGTCTCTATCGTTGGAAATATTAAAAAATTATTAAACATTGGAAATATTTGAATATTGGAAATATTCAAAACATGACTGGACGTTGTCCTGGGCAACCTGCTGTAGTTGACCCTGCTTTGGGTACGGAGATAGGGCTACATGATCTCCAGAGGTACCTTCTAACCTCCGCTATTTTGTGACTCTCTATTCTTGTGCCTAACTGCATTTGTTATTTGGAGACTTCCCTGATTGTTGTGTGCTTTGCAAATAAGCAACTGTCTGTAGTTGACCTGCTTTGGGTACGGAGATAGGGCTACATGATCTCCAGAGGTACCTTCTAACCTCCGCTATTTTGTGACTCTCTATTCCTGTGCCTAACTGCATTTGTTATTTGGAGACTTCCCTGATTGTTGTGTGCTTTGCAAATAAGCAACTGTCCCAGCCCAGCTCTTTCCTTATGCAAATTCATCACCTGCTGTGGATGAAGAATAATTCTGTGTTTCCCCCTTTGCATGCTCAAGTGAAGGTGATTGCTGACTTTCAGTCCTTTACAAATAAGCCTTAAAGAAGCAAGTGACAATTTCATGCCAGCCTCAAACACTATTCCTCTAGGGCCTTAAAACATTTATCAGCATTTAATTTGGAGCAGCAACAATGACAACAAAAAGATATTTACTATTGTGGCAGCTGTGAGTTTCAATCATTAGATGGATAATCTGATGAAGTGAACTGAGAATGGGCAAACAAAATAAACTTCTATTGTGCAGACAAATATTAGATGAACTGCTGCTGCTGTCAGTACTTCAAGAAGCATGGTATTATTAACAATATTTTAGTGGGACAGGTCGTACCTCAACAAGTTAAATCAATAACAGCACCAGAATCACCGCTGAGTCTCATTTGTAATGGAGGACTGGCATACCTGACCCTGGCCTGCTCTAACAAGCATGCTGTCATTAACAGAATACATAATGAAGGATAAAAGCAATATTTCAGACAGCCTTAGAAAATGGCTTACAAATTAAAGCCTCATCATGTAAATTCACAGATTGGATATGAAAAATTATCAAACATGCTGTTGACTTTTATGCTATTACCACCAGCCCTGTACAAATGATGATGAGTGTATGTCCTGCTCCAAAACCAGGGATAAGAGTGGGAACATTGCTGTTCCTTTTGGCCCAGAAATGAGGTGAGATGAATCGGGGCTATGTTGTTCTGGAGGGGTTGAGCTGCTTTGTGCATTAGAAAGACGAAGTCAAGTTTTGCTCAATCCTTGTCCCTACCCAGTCAGATTCAAGAGCAATATAACTCTTTTACCCCACTCAGAAATATAACAGAAAATCTACCAAAATAAGCTTCTTTCCCTGTTTTGTTTGGTTTTGTTTTGTTTTACTTTAAATTCCCTTACAGGAGTTACCTTAGTGATGAATTGGAACCATAGTTTACTAATACCAGAGTAAAAGACATGGACTGTGTGATAAACAATGGGACAGCTTCCAGCAAAATCTACAGCTTCTGCATCATACATCTCTTGCAGAAAAAATACAAGAAGAGTAATTCACTTTATAAAAGCATTCTGTACAATGATTACAGAACTTTATAAATTAAGCCCCATTTCTTATTATTTTAACAACAGCTGTAACACTACATTCATCTTTACCTATTCTAGAATTTTATGTATCATTGCATCTGTGGTCACCTCTGTGTAAAATGGAGGGCACTTGCAAAGTTCATATAAGTGCTTAAAATTTTTTATGGCATAGTAATTTTTTATTGGTGGAAACAGTACAAGGTGGAACCTTGTGGAAGAAGGTATGACTTTTCTTTTCATCAGATTAAGATGTGGATTTATATTTTCAGTTCCACTTCCCTTCCCTGTTTCAGAAAAGTTGCACTTTCTTTCGTAAACGGGAGTCAAATATTCAGTTTACGTAGAAATATGTATATGTGCACTCTTTGGAAGACAACAACTGAAGAAGATAAGGAGAAAGAATAAAATAAGAGAAAGGAAAAAAAAAATTTATTTTTTTTTTTTTTTTGTGGCAAAACTGCAACATGAATCCCAATCAGGCTGCAGATGCAAAAATGTAAATCTCTGATATCCCGGTGACCAACTTAGGTTGACTTTACAGTTTGGCTACCTATGTGGTGGTTTTTTTTTAGTCTGGAGAGAAATGGAAATGTCAATGGAAAACAAAATTGTATCAAACCCAAAGTGAAATAGCTACTGTTTTGTGGGCAAAATACAAGTAAAATTGTTATCTTGTTTGGCATCGACTTTACCAGAAGCAAAAGGATCTCCTGTCATTTTGAGGTTATTTAACATTTTTGTTTAAACTTGTTTCTTCTAAATTAGATAATTTCTAAACCAGATAATACTGTTTTGAAGAAAGCAGTTCCAAAGCTTTATTTTACTGAAGGGAGCCCTTTGAACGTTTTGGAAAAATTTCCCCAGTTTTGTTGTTTTTCATGCTGTTATTTTGTGCATTTGTTTGTTTTCAGCTGAATAAATTCTACAAAGCCTTCTAAACTTTTTTTCTTTTTTAATTTTTTTTATTTGTAATCTGGTTCTGAACTTTTAGCCAGTTTTTAAAGAAAAGAACCAACTGGCTATCTCATTCTCGTTATATTGCTCTTTATTACTAAACAGCTCCAAAGACTTTGTGTCTCAAAACCAAGAAGAAAAGACAATATGCAACCAATCTGGTACTGGCTGGCCACAGCTTTTAGGTTATATGCAAAACAGTTGGATGGATGAGCCAGGGAAGCTGGTCATATCCTCTGCTGCTATCTAAGCCAAAGAAGGTTGCCTGGTTGGGAAATCAGTCCCAGCTCCGTCAGCCTTGCCTCATAGGACAGATGACCCAGGCCCTTCATCATTGTCGAGGCCCTTCACTAGACTGTCCCCAGTATGTCCCTGTCTCTCTTGTACCAGGGAGCCCAGAACTGGATGCAGTACTCCAGCAGTGGCCTCACCAGTGCTGAATAAAGGGGAAGGATCACCTGCCTCAAACTGCGAGCAACACTCCTCTTAATGCAGCCAAGGACACCATTAGCCTTTGCGGCGAGGGCACATTGCTGGCTCATGTTCAACTTGGTATCCCTTAGGACCCCCAGGTCCTTTTCTGCCAAGCTGCTTTCCAGCTGGGTGGCCCCCAGCATATATTGGTGCATGGGGTTGTTCTTCCCCAGGACTCTGTACTTCTCCATGTTGAACTGTCCCAACCACCTTCCAATGCCAGTAGCTTTGATTCTTCTCTAACTGCTCCTACCTTGCTATATTGCTTCCTGACCCAAATGGATTAAATTAGGACGTAGCCAACAATTAAGCAGGCAATAGTAATTTTTCATATTCTCTTTCCTGTGGAATCACACTTTATCCAGGGAGAGGGTCCTTTTTGATCAACAGGTCTCTGGAGGCAGCAAAGTAACTTGATGGAAAATGGAAGCAGGATAGCAAAATGCAGGCACAGGTAAGATGAGGAGTTATCAATGGGAAGGAACGACTCACCTTATCACAGAGCACAGCTTTTCCTGTTGCTTACCAGCTGTTCCCTGTGACAGCTCACCCTCTAGAGACTTGGACAAAATACTGGAGAAATTATTATTCCTCAAGGCAACACACCAGCAGATCATCTAGTGTCCCAAGGGTTAAACCACTTAAAATAGAAACATGTTGGCCATGATGCTTTTTTTCTTGGAGGTGTTTGCTGGAGCAGGACAGGATTTGTTAGATGTTTCAGTGATATGGAGAGGATTTAGGTACATTAAATTTAGCCCCTGTTGAGCACCTGCAGGCAGCACATAACTAGAGTACGTGGGTTCAGCTTTTATCCCAAGTTTGGTGCCTGGGAATGGGTACTACCATCCTCTCCTTTCACTGTAAAGTTGCTTTTGAACACTTATTGGTTTATCCCAAGCCTGGGAATGGGTACTACCATCCTCTCCTTTCACTGTAAAGTTGCTTTTTGCTTTTGATCTGAGTGGCTTAAGCATTTAAGAGTTTATTAGAAGTGGATGTAAGAAAAATAAAACAAGTTTTATTAGGACATTATATCATGCTGCAAGACCAGCAGAACAAGTGGCTCAGTGAGCTGATGAAGCTCAAGGGACAAACAAATGAATGATCACTGACTGGGAAACACTAAAAAAATAATACAGGGCAGTGAATCACTTTTTGAGGGTGAAAAGAAGAAAAAAGAGAGAAAGGGAAGTTAAGACATTCTGTCTATAACCTGTCTAAACCTAATTTTGTGTTTTGGTCAGCTATATAGCAGTGTACTCTTGAACTTGGTCAAGCCTTCATAGATAAAGTATGGATTTATTGAAAAAATGAAAATAACTTCATTTCTGTTTCAATGGGAACCAAATCTCTTGCTTATATCCTCCTTTCTTTTATTTGACCATCCTTTCCAGCTGTCTAGCAACTTGCATACATGTAGAACCTAGTAAAAAACATACTTACTTTAATGCAGTCTTTTTCTGACATGCTGCAGCTAAACAGGAAACACATTGCTCTTTAGTCTTTGACAGTGGAAACAAATTTAGTGCAGAATTTTATTTTTATCCTCATTTCTGAACTGTCTGACTGCTGCTGGTGAAATTGCTATGAAATCCAGGTCATATATGTGTCTAAATAAAAGGTGGGTTTCTGACTTTATTTTATTTTTAACGGGCAGCTGCAGCAAGGCACTTTTTTATTTTTAACGGGCAGCTGCAGCAAGGCACTTTTTTCTTTTTAACGGGCAGCTGCAGCAAGGAACTTTGAAGGCTCAAAAGCAATCTTGTTTTCTTCTGTGGATGTAGGTACCAAACTTAACGGGCAGCCAGCAAGGAACTTTGAAGGCTCAAAAGCAATCTTGTTTTCTTCTGTGGATGTAGGTACCAAACTTTAAGCCTCAGTCCGAACAAATTTTTCTTCATGATTCAGCATAGCTGCAAAAAATGCAACATTTAGAAGTCATTTTTTAGTGAGGTAAATGTCAGGATTTATAATCCTGTTTAGTTTTGCTTTCTTTCATTTTCATGTAATGATTATTAAAGAAGTCTTGAGCACGACAGTTCCTGCATAGGATAATGAAAACACCTAATGAGCTGGGATTAAACTCCAGCCATATTTCCAAATTGTCACATCACTGTAAGCTGCAACACACATACCTCAGAGAACTGAGGTGAGGGAAAGGCAATGATCCTTCCCAGCATTGTTCCCAGCCTCACCTCCATTTTGCAATGGGGCTAGGGCAGGTGTGCCATCATGATGTTGGCACCCCATTAACAACAGGTATCCCACTGTGCTCCCCCTTCCCACAGAATGGGTGATTTGGGTGCCCTACTTACCTCCAAGCTGTCTTCCACCTGGGAATGACAACTATTTTTCCTTCAAAAGGGCATGAAACCCTCCTGCCTTGTGGCACAACAAGGCAGATGAGGAGCTGTTGTAATTCTGGAAAGCCTGATGGTGCAGTCAAAAATAGCTCAGGGAATGGAGAGTTTGGTGGTAGCTGAGAGGGAGCTTTTCTTGGTCCTACTTATTGTAAAGTCTGCGGAAAAGCTCAGTAGGGGAGAGCACAAAACTCCCCTCCCTTCCCCTTCCCCTTCCTCTTTCCTCTCACTTTTTCTTTTTTTTTTTTTCCCCCAAATTGAACCCCCATCTGAGATTACTGTTATTTCGTGGCTGGCATTTTGATCTTTTATTCTATTTTTTTGTAAAGTCCGGAAAAGCTCAGTAGGGGAGAGCACAAAACTCCCCTCCCTTCCCCTTCCTCTTTCCTCTCTCTTTTTCTTTTTTTT
>NW_008795932.1:3816003-3836120 GCF_000699145.1 Aptenodytes forsteri
CCCTTCCCCTTTCCCCCCCCTTTTTCTTTTTTTTTTTTCCCCCAAATTGAACCCCCATCTGAGATTACTGTTATTTCGTGGCTGGCATTTTGATCTTTTATTCTATTTTTATATATATGATAAATACCTGGAGCACTGAAGGGGTGATAATACAGGATATGGTAGGTCTAAATACATTCAAATATGATTCATGTGCAATGGCTTAGACAAGCAACAGCTCTAATATTTTTTTGCTGTTAGGGATCTCTAAAGAAAATTTTGTACGCACACGCCTGTAAAATGCAACAGAGGTTTAAGAAAGCAACATCAAACAAAAGATACTGTACCAAAAAAGAACTACCACTGAAGCACATGTTTGTACAGCAAATACTTATCAACTGCTTCCTGAACAAATTCACAGGACTATCAAGGTGTCGGGGCCTTTTAATTTTCTCCGATGTTTCCCTTTTCACATTTAGCCCAAGTTGACAGAGGCCTGTTTGACACAGGCGAGTTTAGGAATAACCAGGAAAATCACCACTGACAGCTTTTGTACATTTTCAGATACTACCTGTGTATTGTGGTGCCTAGATTGCTGCAAAAAACAACTAAGAAACCAGTTCTTTGGGATGGGTTTCAGTCATCCCCTCCACGGGCTAACCTGGGCACCACCCGGGCACAGATGTGGTACCACCATGTACTTGAGAACTCTGCAGCACATTAAATCTTTAGTGAAAAAGAAATTAAATACAGCTTTGGGAACTTGTTGTACATGATTACTAAGACAGAGTGCCAAACAAATATTTCAGCAAGGCTCTGATGGGGGTAGACCTCACTGTCCCCAAGAGCCACCCCAACTTAGATGATTAAGATCAGAATGGTTATTGCTCCTGTTAATGACCAAGGACCAGAACAGCTCAATCATGAAAGAAAGCCCCACTGTGTGAAAAGATTTCTATATGTAAAATAAAGGAAAGAATTTGCACCAAAGATTTGAGGCCTGGATACATGCTGCTTACATGCATACATGCAAAATTTCAGGTTTCTTCAGCAGTTATTGGAGAAAGCAAGAAACACCTGCAGAAAGTCATGCAGGGATTAAGTGAGATCTTTCAGCCTGTGGAGGTGGCTTTCTCTCTTATTTTTCTACTGAGAGGTCCTAAGGTACAAAGTTCCTCAGTTTTGTAGCCAAGAACCTCAGTTTAGCAGGCAAGGTTCACTGGAATTCATTCAGACCTTACAGTGTAAGATATAGAAACTGTTCGATATAGGTGAAGAAGATAGTCTAGCAACACTTACTGGTGTAATAAACAGTTAAGCTCCTGTCTGGAGAGCTACACAGCTGAGCAGATACAGGCTTCTACTCTGGATCGCTTTCCAGATATTATTGACTATATAGATTAGACCTCACTAGTTGCCTAAACACACTTTTTATTGTATTTCGGATGACCTAGAATATCCTGTGTGACCCCATCTATTTCTCTGGAGTGCAGGTCATCCAATAGATTTTACGTTTGAGCTGTTTGTGAATGTGGATACCTTAGGAAACTGAAGCTGTCCAAACCAGAACTGAATTAAACCCAAACACCATAAAAATCCCACAACTTTTCATCTGTCTTTCCACTGTCAAGTATTTGGTAGGATTCATAGCAGAAGTGAATCTTAAGGTGAAACATGAAGGCAAGAGGTATGTAACAACCCAAGACTCAGGCGCTATTGTAAGAAAGATCCTATACATATGTTTGAAACAAGATCATGCTAGTTTTTCAAGGCCAGTAGGTAACTGTTCATGACAATTCATCTTAAGGGTGCTTTGATGAGATGTTTCCCAAGGTTTGCCTTTCAAAATTCAGTGAATTATTCATGAACACTACAGGTTGATTTCATCTCTACGAAAAATTCATGACCTCTTTATTCACTTCTTTGCTACTGTCAGGCTCCTCAGGGCTCAACAACTGTTTTAATAAAATGTTATTCCAACTACTGTGCATCATGGAATATGAACTTTTCTGGAGCTAAGAAATGAACCGAATCACATTCTGATTTTTCCAGTATTATTGGATATAATATAAATTAAACTAGAGCTGTCAGTATATCAGTATTAAAGGTCATATATAATTTTGTCACAATCTCTGAGCCAATTGCTAAAGAAAAACAAAACACAAATACCTAAAGTTTAACGTATGAGTAAGTCTTCATTTCTGTTTGAGAAGGAGTTAGAATGCATTAATTTTAGGGAGAAAAGATTTATAAATGTCTATTGTAAGATGTTGACTAATGCATTTGTCCCATATACCACAGTTAGACAGAACTGTGCCTTATTTAATGAAAACTATCTCCCTTTAATGACTTTTATGAAATGGATAAACATCAAGATGACCAGAAAATATGTGCTTTTGAATGTACGGCTGTGGTTTCTTATTTGAACACAACTTACTTGTCCTGATCGTCTAAAAGAATCATCACAGTGTGGAGAAAAAAAAGGGAGAGAAAAATATATTTATCAGAAGTCTTATTTCAGCCTTAATTTGCTAATATTCAGAATGTGTGCTTGTGAGTTAGAAACCCCGATTGTCCCGTTTCCTCTCTATCCTTTCTGCCTCTGCATCATTCTCACAAACTGTTGTCATTTTCAGTAAATAAAACTGGTGATTAAACAGCAATACTCTAGTAACTGCTGAAACTTAAGCCTCCTCATTTGCATGAGAATGAAACACAGAAAATAGAAGTAATCACATTCTCAATTCTACTCACTAGTTCAGGGTTGGGTTTTTTTTTTTGTTTCTTCTTTTGTTTTTTAAATTATATAAACCAAATCAGATACAGAAAAGAAAAAGGGTGAGAGCTTTAATTTTCTTCTATAATGGCTTAGCAAATTCAGATTCTGGTTGGGAAGTGATAAGGGTTTCCTGTATGGGTACCCTGCTGTAAGTGGTACAAACAATTGTTAGACACAGAGACCTGTGAGACAACAAATACACATGATGCTCTGGAGAGGGCGTATGGAGATAAAGATACATTTTTATTTACTGTGAAAAAATATTGTTTCAAAAGACCTTCTTTCCAGACAGGATCATTTCTGCAAAGCATCAAGTTTAGAAAAATGCCTCAGGCACCAAAACAGATGTGGGCTCAGAGCTTATGCTTCTAATTTGCGATCATATCGTACTCACACAACTTTGCCACCCACTCTAGTTTGTTATTGTTCAAATGCTATGATTAAAATATGTCTCATTTCTCCATCACACTGCCAGGCTGAGGCCCCTAGCCTGCCAGCACTTACATAGCCAGTACGTAAAAAAGATGCAAGTCATCTGACTGAGCCACATACTATATGCAAATTTCTTGGCTGACAGGAGTATTTGAACTCCAGATCTAAAATCATGAGCTCCCACACCTTTGGGTGAATTGTGGCCATCACAACACGTAGTCTTTGAAGATCAGGATCTGGTGGACCTGTAGTTTGTGTGAAGTAAGTTGTCTTTCAGGTGCCTGTCCTCATACAATTGAGATACTGTGTGACATTGTGTCCTTGAGTTTGAAGTTTCAGAAATCATAACTGCTCATTTACTCTTCTTCAGCTAAATCAGTAATAGTCTTTCTAGTCATCTGTAATCAATTATCCATGGATGATAAACCTTGGACAAAAAAAAGAAAAGTACTTTAAATGTATTTTAAAATGATCTGCATAAATAATGTGCTAATAGCAGAAATCAGTCTTGAAGAGTTAATAACATATTGCATGGACTGAGAGGAACCAAAGGGCCTGATCCACAAAAAGACTGGGATTATTAGAACCCACTTACCAGCCGTGTCATTCTGCTGCACCTTCAGCCCCGCCTGAGGACATCTATTTTTGCCAATGCTTTCACACTGGGTGCTTTTGACACTTTTCTACACAAAACTAAGTATTGATGGGCTAACACTGCCTAAAGAACCCATTCCAGTGCATCTTTCAAATGCATGGCTACTGAATCAGACATCATAAAATAAAAAAGAAAGGTAATATTTTCAATTAATCTCTTTTCTTTCCATTATTTTTATCTAATACCTTTGTGGCTTGCTACAGACTTCTTGTGTAGTGAAACATTACCTTTTTCTCTAATACTTTCCCTGTTTATGTGCATGTATATTTTACTGGGCTTTAACTAATTTTCTTAAGGCAGCTAGAAGCATTCACTGGACCATGTGGACACAATTTCTCATGAGTCTAGTAATTTTGGGTGAATAAGGAAGCATCCAAAATCAGTTGGGGACTGCATAAAATTTCCCTGCTTGGACAGTTTTTATTAACATCTGATAAGCCAGTGTTGTCTGCTGTTCCCTTTAACTTGGAGTGATTGCTTTGCCATGAGCAGCATGATTAGAGCATGCCTTTGTCCCAGCATCAAGATAGTGTTTGTATTAATGTTGGGAATTACGGTAGAAAAGTTTCTCGCATTAGGTCTCATACTGCCTGCTGGCTTTGAGAGCTCTGAGAAATCCCTTGACAGCAGTAGGATGGTCAAGTTGAACAGTGGAAGTCAGTTCGGAGTCATTCAAGGCTGCTTAACTCTCTTTTAAAACCTCTTTGCTGTAACTAGTTGGTGTGAATAAGCAGAGATTCACTGAGTTCAGTGGGACTGCATTGATTTGCATCATCTGAGGACATTTAGCTTCTGTGTTACACTCAACTGAATTAAAAAAAAAAAAAGGCAAACTTGGGGGTTTTTGTTGGTTGATTTTGGTTGGATTTGTTTGTTTCTGTTATCCACTACAACTATTAAAATGATTGTAGCTTCAGGAGCTCAACATTAAGTATTCATATACTAGAGAAATTGCCATCCATAGTCAATGACACATGAGACCTCCTAGAGTTTTAGGATGACAGATTACTGCATAAACTATACCAGAGATCAAAGAGTGGGCAGTGTATGCAAAATCATGCCAGCTACTGAAATTAAGTGGCATTTTCTCTTGTCTTTCAACTTGGGCATAATAAAAGGTCTCCAGGAAAGACACTTCATGATTGACAATAAGACTTCACATGTTGTGTATAGCATGTGTATTGGATGACCTTCATCTGTTGTTCTATAAAAGAGCAAAGTGATTATCTTCTTCAATAGGCAAAGGTGATATATAAAATCTCATTTTGTACTGAGATGCCACCTGCCTCAGAAGAGGCATCCTCTGTGTTGTTCCTTGGAAATGGGACTTGTCTTCTTTTTTCTTTGCTTTAAAGACTACGAAGGGCATTGGATAACAAAATAAGACCTTAGAATCCAATAAGGATTTTCTCTTTTCTCAGATAAAAATTACAGGCTTTAGGAAAACATATTTTGGTACAATTCCGATTTAAATTATGGATGAATTAGCGGGGCAGATTGTCAACAGATGGCACTTGTCACAAGGTAGGGAATACAAGCGTTGAACACACCTTCAAAATTTCAATAACACAACTTTTAATTCCCTCTGACAAAAGTGGGCAAGGGCAGTGGAGGCATTGCAGAATTGGAAAATAACGCAAGGATTTGCATATACTGTAAGTGCAACTGTCTCCTTGAGACACAGTATACAGAGTTTTACACATAAGCATGCATGCACGTGTGCACATAAACATGTCCCCTCTCTGAGGGATGTAATTCCCTATTTCTCTGCTGTACTACTGTCCACTGTTAGGTTCGGCAATCTACTGGTAGATCTGGGGAGGGGTCTCCACTGGGCCTTGTGGAGGTTGGGTGTCTGGCAGGAGCATCTCTTCTGTCCTGATAGTCTCAGGGGCTCCTCTCTTGAAGTTACAATGCAGCCTTGATGCTTTTTTGTTCTGTGTCTGGTCTCCCTCACTGGAGGCATCTCTGCCCCTTACCTTTAAGCTTTCCCTGGATCATCTTGATTGCTCTATCTAATTGGGATTAATGTGATTTATGTGCAGGCTTTGTTTCTAGGCACACACCTTTCTACATTTTAGGCTAAACAATAAGACAATTTTGTAAAATTTACTCATACTGTATTGTTAAGCACGTTATCATTCTGATTAGAGGCCATGAAGACTTCTCTACACACTTAGGATAAGCGTAGTTCAACGCATGACACTTTACTGGTTGGTAGTGGCTGGGAAACCGGCCTGTAATATTCCATTGCATTCCCTTTGATATTTGCAAAGCCTTATGAAATAGTTGGCAAGATATTCAGGGACACAGACATAAAAAAAATCAGTGTGTTTATTCTACACATCCTGTTCTGATTATATTTAATTTTGCTTTGCTTTGGGTTTGGGTTTTTTTTGGGGGGTGGTGGTGGTGGTTTTTTGGTGTTCTTTTTTTAAAGGATACAAAGCCATCAGGTTGAGATTACATAGGTTAAGGCAAATGGTGTGTTTGTCTAGTGTTGAACCCATGATGACAGAAGAATCTGCTAAAGAACACAGGGGAGAGTTGTAAATATATAACAATTAAAATAAGAACAATGACTATGTCTCTCATTATAAAGTTCTGAAAACCAGCTTAAATCTCCTTGTGCCTACAGCTTAGAATTAGGGACAAATATGTATTTTTGCTGCAGTTCATAGGTGTACTTATTAATGAACTGGTATTACACCAGCCCTGGTTTGGGTGGTTAGCTACTAACTAAAAAGTCTGGCTGCACAAAATGTTCAGTTAATTTAAGCAGTTTCCTGCAATTTGATGGAAAGCAGTTCTAGGTACTCAGTGTGGTGATTCAAACATCTGTCATGGCATGGAAATGCTGGTTTGAGAAGCCTTTTCAGTTCATCCTATTTGACAGGGAGCATGTACTCTTTTTGACCACTAGCCATGCACAGACTTGGCTTATTTCTAGAGCAATACACAAGTTATGACCTTCTGACAAGGGTCCACATCTTTTTTTTTTTCTCTCTCAATCTCCGCTTGTCATCAAGAGTCTGAAGGATGCAGAAGAAAGTGCATCTGAGGAACTCACTAACCTGAGGTTAAAAAAGCTTTTTGTACCACCTCTGTGAAACTTCTGTTGCCAGAAGCCTTGCTTAAAGCATTTGAGCAACAGCATTAATGAAACACAGACATTACTCAGAGGAAAACCCAGTTATGTTTTCACGAGGGTCTAAAAATTATGTGGTACCAAATACCTGCATATTCAGTTACAAATTAATCTGTTTTTCCACATGCAGTGGCTAAGTAGAAGTTGTTCTGTGAGACCAGCCACGAGGGACAATGATAAGACAGCTATTCTTACTGTAAAGAGAAGGGATAGATTAATAAGTACTTTGATTGAAAAATGTGAGAAAATATGAAAAATATTAAAAATTGATCTCTTTACTCTTCAAGTTGCTGTTGCTAAGTGATCAGCTGGTACTTCAGGACAAGGGGATTATTGCTCAATGTAGTGTTTACCACCAAGTTTCTTTTCAGCTTCTGTAAATAAGTATTTTTTTTTTTTTAGGAGAGGAAGTGTATTTTGACAGTCTAGAAGGTTTTTTACATGCCTGAAGCCTTTCAGAGCTACCTTCAAGTAGCTGATAAAAGCAAGCTACACAATTTATGAAAATATTTACATGTTCTTAACTTAGCAATGGTGTTTTAGAAGGCAGACTTTATGAACAATTATGTATGATTGGCAAGTACCATGATTGGCATTGCCTAGATAAAATAGACTATTTTATGATCCTTCAGGTGAGGTCTATTCCTTTATTAATATCTGGTGTGTTTGATATTGACTGATGCTGCTGAAGGCAGGTAATATATAGCGGATTCCTTTCGAAAAGATTATGAGTACTTAGCGGGAAATTCTTAAAATATTGATATCTGAAAAGGAGCCTTACTTTTTAAGGATCCCCAATCCTAGGTCATACTTTAGGGGATGAGTTCCAAAATTTCCATTGCCTAATATTACATAAGCATTTGATATTTTGTGTTGTCAAGCTCCTCTGAAGGCTGACATCCAGCCAAAAGGAATAACAAGTCACAAGTAGAAATTAGTCTGTCTAAATACTGTCCTATGAGCTTGCACCTATCATTTTCTGCACAGCCCACTGGCCCACCTCAACACGCTCCATGTATAACTCAGAATTTCAACTTGAAAATTAATTCACAGCAAAAAAAAAAAGCTAAGCAGAAGTTACAGTGATGAGTCGTTTGGGCAAGGAGGGTTGGAGCACAGGAACCAAATTACTGTTCCATAAGAAAGGCTATTCTGGGATGCAATCAACTCTAAAGAGTGCTTGGGATGAGGAATTTCGCAGAAGCAAAGATGATAATGCTCCTGCTTCTCTGGGGCATTCTGCTAGAACTAA
Source organism: Aptenodytes forsteri (assembly GCF_000699145.1). Classification (NCBI taxonomy): domain Eukaryota; kingdom Metazoa; phylum Chordata; class Aves; order Sphenisciformes; family Spheniscidae; genus Aptenodytes; species Aptenodytes forsteri. Next base: position 3,824,249 of record NW_008795932.1, read on the forward strand.
AATATTTCTTTTGATAAGCTCTGCCACTTCCACCCTGTTTCTGTATTTAAATTTATAAGAATTGAGGAGCATCATGACAAGATTTTGCAGCAATTGACATTCATGCAGACAGTCAGTGTTACAGTATGAAATGGGAGGTGTAGGTTCCAAGCCAACATATATGTATTATTTTTCCCTAAAAAAACCCAAAATGCGACATGCTTCCTGCATTCCAGTTCACAGACACACACCCCAAGGATCAAAAACCAACAACAAAAAACATCCTCAACTCTCTTAAATTTTGAATAGAAAGATGGTGAAAAAACCCAAGCTGAATATAAAACTGAATACAAATTCTGATCTTTGATTTATTTCTTTTCACTAGAGTTATGATATTTAAGCATATTTTAATGGGAATGTAAAAATGAAATTAAAAATGAAAAACATATTTTGAAAGGAAATGTTGGTAAAACTCTTTGTGTGTGTCTTTAATAATGCTTTATTCCTAATACTAATACTTCAGTCCTGAGGTGTAGAGATTGGTTCACAGCAAACTAAATCTTCTGTAGAAAAGTCAGGAAAATATGAGTGATAAACGTACTTCTTCATGAAGACTCAGGACTGACCTGTAAATCAAACCATGAAGCCCCCTTCTTTTCTGCACTCCACACAAACTGCAACCTGATCAGGGAAGCTGGGTTAAAAGATATGGTTATGTAGTGTGCTCACATAAACTGCTGTCACAGGGAGAGGTAGTACAAGAAAAGAATAACAAAGGAATAGAGATATCAGGACAAATCTCAGGACTCTACAGTATGTCAGAGAAGCAGATCATGAGGGAAAAGAAGCATATCCAGTACTTGTGTATGGGAGAAAAATAAAGAATTAAAAAAAAAAATAGAAAAATAATAAAAAATAAATACAAGGAAGATAAACAAAATAAGGGAAAATCGAGAGAAAGATGCCTCATTTCAAAGACAAACAGGAGAACATGCTCTTGGTGTAAGTTATCAGGAACCAGGAGTGCTTGAAAATTAAGAAAATGCATATGCGGTGCATCAAGGTCTTAGCAAAGAGAAAGAGAGAGCTTGATGGAGAAGAGGAACTAAAAATCAACAAAAGATAACAGAGCTCTGTGGAAAGGAAAAGGCAGGAAAAACGTGGGTTCACACCAGCTGCCTAGCTACCGAGCACCCTGAGGACTGCACAGGGTTGTTTCTGCTGCCTCTTTACATTGTTTTCTGAGGTCATTCCTCACTTCTTTATGTTAACAGCTGTGGAGGTGAAGCCCTGAAGGTGTCAGTGGAGATATAAGGGAAGAAACAACATGCAGGCAGTAGCTGCGCTGTTATTACGATGCACTGAGGAAGCAGCTGAGCAGGGCAGCTGACACACTTGGTCATGTTTTTCCAAATTTTATCATTTTCTGACAAGAATTGGAACAACATCCATCATATTTGGGGACAAAATGGCTTGCTTTGTGACAAGCTGTTTTGCTGTACCTTAACCAAGCCCAGGTCTGGGAAAGAAAAAAAGATGTCTCTCCTTCAGCTTACTGTTGCCAAAGAGACATTAACAACAATTACCTAGAAAGAAATCACACTTTGCAATGGTTGGATTTTGTTGTTTTTTGGGGGGTTGGGCTTGGGTTTTTGGTTTTTGGTGTTTGGGTTGGTTTTTTTTTGCCACTTAATTCTAACCTGTTAACTCATGGGTTTGGATCTACATAATTTGTTCAAGAAATATTGACAAAGAATTTTATGGGTATTTTGCTACCAAACTAATCTAATTAACACCTCTATTAATGCTGTCTGAGTTATGCTGCTATTTAAATTGCTTTTCACTCCAAACCTTGACAGATGAGGCTATTTATTATTCTCCTGTTCATGGGAAGACGCACACACCTCTGAATTCCCTTTCTTGGATTTTGACAGATAATAAAAAGAGAACATGCAAGAGAAAAAAAAAAAAAGAAAGAAAGGAAAGAAAAAGGCTATAAATAGATGAAGAAAGGATAATCCTGGATGTAGAAAGAAATCCAAACAGCTGTCACAGAAGGCAGATTTTTTTTGGGTTTTTTTGATGTTAATTCATAATACTGTATTTAAGGTGCTAGATCAGGAGTAGGAAAACTTGTTTTCATATGCTTGCAGCTCTACAGACCCTTTACGTCATGATTCACACCCTTGTCCTGTGCCTGTATCTCCAGCTTTAAAAGTGAGACAATATTTCCCTTTCTGTCAGGATGAATTGATGAAAGTACCCACTGTTAAGGGAGCCTGATGGCTGAAAACAAGACACTGACACTTGTTCATTAGACCTCTGTGTGTAGTGCTCTGATATCAAGATGAATTACATCAGGCAAAATTATCTTATTTTAAAATGTAATTTTTATAAATATAAAAGCATTCAGAGCTACATCCTCTATAAACAAAAATGATACTCTTCACTTTGTGAAATTAGCTGAGAATGAATCCTCTCTCTGACCTCAGCTTACACAGAGCTATGCAAATCTGTCTGTCAAAAGTATCATGCCCTAAAAGCCTACCAGTCTCTGCAAACGCCTGCATTTAAAGAAGGGAAATCGCTTCATGTGGAAGATTCCCATTATGCATGCAATGACTCCTGATGGCAAGTGTTCTTCACCCAAATTAGTAATGTGTACAGGAGGGCTTGTCTATACTTACTTAATAGTAAATATCATTTAACCTGGACACATATTCATTGTGACCTCACGTTAAGTGATTTACTAACCAAAACATTGGAGACTTGTTTTGTTCTTAAGACTGAAAGAATTATTCAGCCCAAGGGAGTAGTCTGGTGAATAGATTAATATTCTGTCAGGTCACAGGCTGTTTATATCATGGCTGAGGCTAAACCCAGCTGAAGCGGGAATGGCCAAAAATCAATCTTTTGTAAAGGTTGTAAAAGCCAGAAGCTTAATAATTGTATACACACAATTATTCAAGAAGAATACAAAAGTATTTTTCTGCATAAATCTAACATAAATCAGCACAGGATTATATGCCACTGTCAGTTCTTGGAAAAGAGCGGCAAACATATTTTATGAAATGACAGTGCCTTTGCTTAAATTGCTGAAGAACAAGTCCTTTCAAAAGGATGCATACGTAAAAGGAGGACAGGACTATCAGCTACTGCATGCCAATGTTTCTCCAATGCTGTCTGTCATGGGTATCACATTTCAAGGACAAGGACGAAAATGAAGAAAGGACACTTCTCTCAGTCACCAACGCAAATTAAACCCAAGATGGAAATAATGATACTTTAATGATCAACTGTAATTATGATATTATGATATCATTATGGTTGTTCGAATCTTTTTTTTTTTTTAATGAATTTGCAAGTCTCCATACTATTCCCAGGGGATAAAAGTGAAGCCAGACTCTGAAAAAGAAAAAGTAGGAAAAACAAAAAGCCCCTGCCTCATAGTTTTAAAAAATTGGGAGTCTTGTAAAATAAAGTCACTGTTTGTGGAAAACAGGATACCAGTTTTCTTCTAGGAGTTCCCTCACTGATTAAGACTTGAGCATGTGCAAAGGAAACTGAGTAGGAAATGATCCATAGAGCAGGGCAGGTTCTTGAAAAAATCCAGACCTTTTAAACATGTGTGTGCCAGCAAAAAATTTGGGATGCCTAAGGAGGCAGTGGATAAGTTTGAGGCAAAAATGTATGCATGAATGTTTTTTGAGTTACCAAGAAGTTGTCCAAAACCAAAACAAAAAGCTCTTCTGTAAAAGAATGTCAAGGGGACAAAGCGAAGACCAAAAAAGGTAAGAAATGCATCTGTTAACGTTGTTTGTGTAATCCCATTCAAGCTCATAAGGCAGTTTTTCATTTCAGGATCACATAATGTTTTCTTTTTCAGTGTCAGACACAGAATCTAATCCTCAGGAACTACTCAGCAGAAACGTGTCTTCCTATCAGAACTGTGCAATTGTTATGATCGATCACTAATTATATTGTATGCAATATTGTACACCTCAAAACTATGAAATATGTCAGTCTTCCGTGTCTTAGAAAACCCTAAAAACTATGACTTGAGTTTTCAGAATATCTGCTACTTTATCAAAACTCCTATTGAAATTTCATACAATGGGGCATGCTCAGCACCTCAACAGATCAGATCTTTAATGCCTCAAACTGGGATTGAGACCACAAGGAGACACGTATCAGGCAGTAATCCACAAAAGGAGTGGATTCAACTTCATCTACATCTGATGGGATTCCCCAAATCACCGTTCTGCTTCTGAATTCCTATATCGAGAAGGTCCATGGTCCTATGTGACCACTGCAGTGTATGCATGATCCCATGTTATTGAGTATCTTGAACTTTTTGCAAAACATAGCAAAACTACTTTAACTAGTTTTGTAGTTGTCCCACACAGCCGCTCGCTCACTCCCCCGCGATGGGAAGGGAGAGCGAATCAGGAGGATAAAAGTAAGAAAACTTGTGGGTTGAGATAAAGACAGTTTAGTAGATAAGCAAAAGCCTCACACACAAGCAAGGCAAAATAAGGAATGTATTCACTGCTTCCCATCGGCAGGCAGGTGTTCAGCCATCTCCAGAAAAGCAGGGCTCCATTGCACGTAATGATTGCTTGGGAAAACAAATGCTGTAACTCCGAATGTTCCTCCCTTCCTCCTTCCCTGCAAATTTTTGCTGAGCATGACATCATATGGTATGAGATAACTCTTTGGTCAGTTGGGGTCAGCTCTCCCAGCTGTGTCCCCTCCCAGCTCCTTGTGCGTCCCCAGCCTACCCGCTGGTGGGGCAGTCTGACGCTGTGTAAGCACTGCTCAGCAATAACTAAAATATCCCTGTGTTATCAACACTGTTTTGATCGCAAATCCAAAACACAGCACCGTACAAGCTACTATGAAGAAAATAAACTCTATCACAGCCAAAACCAGGACACATTGTTATAAAAGACTGTTCTATGTGACCATCCCTGACTCTGCAGGAACAGGTCATATTGACTACTTACAAGCATCTTATCTGTGTTCCGTTTGATCAGTTCTGCAGCAGGAACCTCCTTGAAGAATCTCTGGACAGTGGGATGGCCCACCCAGGATGTTAATCAGAACACCAAAGCACATAAGTAGTGCCAATCAGAGGGTCTAGGACCTGCCTGGGTGATTGCTCCTGTAACAATGAGTCAAATGCCTTGCTGTGAAGTCATCTAAGAGTTCATTCCATTATCTTGTCTCAAGTGGGTCTATTGTCTCATATCAGTACATTGCCACCTATGCAGATGACTCAGTTAGGAGTTCCTGGACCACTGCGGGAATTAACAAATGCCCTGGTACTTGCACAGGCTCAGCCCTGACACCCAGCTACAGGTGTAATTTGTGTGCCCAGCACAAGAGTTGTAATTTGAATTTCCTCTTTATTATCAGAACTGTAATTCAAAGTCAATAGATTTTGCTACAGAGAGAAGATGAAGCTGTATAGTTTTGCATGGGGATAACTGACCTTTTCCAGACAACAAATAAACATGGAGGTACAAGGCTCATAATGTCACAGGTATTGAGGGTTCCCACAGAACTGTTAACTGTTCTTTAACAGTTATACTGTCTTCCTCCTCTGTAGCATCTGTTTCTTCTTCTGCCCTTGCCATTGTCCTTTCCATGGTTTTCAGACTCTGCCCTTCTGTTCCTTAAGTCATGGTTCCTGTATTTTATTCTATCCCTCCTTTCACCTTTTTTTCTCACCTACCCATTTACCTCATCTCAGTCCTGTTCATTTACCAAAGTATAGAGGTTGTCAACAAAGCTAAGAATACATTAACACATATAGGACAAAGTAGTTTTATTAAACTTATTCTCTTTCTCTTCTTTGTATTGCTAAAAACTTTAGCTATTATATTCCTTACAAAATTCAATGTTAGAAATAAGAAAGACTTTTTGAAGTCTGGCAAAAATATGACTTTGAAAACTTGGCACTGAACTATCTTAACTCCCCAAGGTCTGACTACTTTTTTTGTAGTGTCCTGCAGCAACCTCATGTCCTCACTGGCCTCATAAAGATGAGGCTATTGACGCTTGTTGACACAGATGGTGTTGAGGTCCCCTATATTCTAGAATTTGGTGACCTCACACAATTTCTTCAGTACCTCTTTTTTCTCAGTCTCTTCCACTTGTTTTCTGATATAGTTGTTTTGTTAGCAAAACAGTTATTTTCTCTGCCTCTGCTTATATTTATGACTAGACAGTCTTTGATGACAGGATTGAACACTACTAAACTTGTAATTCAAAGGCAAGTATTCCCTTTTTGCCATTGTATCCCATGTGTTTTTCACTGATGAAGACTGCAACTTTTGTGAGCACACCTGGCTACCTAATTTGGGACTTCAGTGCCTAAAGCCCACCCAATATCTCAGTCACAATCCTATCCACTTGTTTGCTAGGACTGATTGGCTCCATTCATCTGTGTGGATGTCAGCTTTCTAAGACCGGTTGGTTCCAGGGCCGGGACCTAGCCTGCCATTCCTCTCCTCCTCCCTTTGAACATTAGAAATGTAATTTGTTTGGTTTTGGTTTTGTGTTTGTTTTTTTATTCATAGGAGATAAGATGTCAGTTGTATAAAAGCTTTAGAGCGCATCAAAGAGAATCTTTCACTTCTCCAGTCTTTGGGCTTAGTGTCCAGCACTTACTGAAGCAATGTCTAAACAAAGCTTACATTAAAGATCATGATTTTACTATGAGAGGCTTAGCCCCAGAATATGAAAGACAATTAAGCCTTATTACTGAGAAATCTTTTGGTCATAGCTTTAATCCTAGATTCAGGCACAACTAGTGCTTTTACCATTAAGGTAGTTAAAGCTTGGAAAAAAGCCACCACAAACTTGCTCAGAAATTACTTGTTTTTTGTATGATGACTGTGTGGGGAAAGAAAAATAATCCTTCACTGAAAAAACAAAAAATTGCTTCTCCAGAAGCTGAGTGAGATAAATTTTGTAATTGTTTGAGTAAATGAAGTGCAAAATACCTCTTTGGCCTTGGGAACAGATAGGGTAGGTTCAAAGTGAAAAAAGAAACGTCTGGAAGCTTGGATTTTTATTTTGGCTAGCTGGATTTCAGGGCACTTCATATATTCTCCTGGGAGAAAGTGAAAGACCTAGAGGAGGATAAATAGTTTTATCATTTATTTAATCTGAAAGTTGTGCCCATGAGGTGCTAATCTTATTCACTTGTCATCATCAATCAATTTATGATGCAAGAGGGAAAGGAGTAGGTGTGGGCTTTTAAATCACTGAGTATTATGTGTGAGTATGTCTGGGAGCAGCTTTGGTTCTATAAGAAATTACTGCAGCCTCTTCAACTGGCAGCACTAGCTATAGAAAGAAATGTGAAATCCTCTTTCAAGCCTGTCGCCTTTAATTATAATCTTCTGAGGACTTTGCATATAATAGTTCCCATTTCTTTCATAGTGAGTATGAGAAAGCTGTATTGGCTTTCCAATGCCCAAGACAAATAAAGCTTTTGGTCTCCCTTCAGAAGCTTTGTCTCTTAACAGAAACATTTTCAAATAGTGTGTTGCTATTACATACATTGCTGTATAGACTGTCATTGTTGACTCGAAGAGGTGGGGGGGAATATAGCCCCTACACATCACCAGAGATTGATTGTTAAGAAATGAATAACAGTAAAGCTGCGGTTTTGTGTCATTATTTTTTGCTTTGAGTTGCTTTACCACTGTTCCATAACAGGTCCAAGACTTTCTGGTCAACATCTTAAGAGCAGCTTACTGAATTTCTTGTCATAAGCTATCCCTTAAAAACATAAAAATGTAAAAGTGCTGTTTCAGACCAAGAGTCCTTCTAGACCAAGCTCCTGTTTCTAACTGGGCATAAGCAGACCCCAAGAAAAGGAAGAGCAGGGCAGACATACTTGCCTGGAGTATTCTCTTAGCCTTTGTCTGTTTTCTGCTCAGGGCATTTCCTGATCCTGATGGAGAATATCAACCCTCAGAAAATTTATTTTCCTCAGCCTTTCCCCTCATGGCTCTGACCAACCCTAGGAGAGGTGGCTGCATTACTTCAGTTGTCCTTAAACTCATGTTTAATGATGAGAATGTGATTAAGAAAGTGGTCTTCATGGATGTACTTCTGGAGTTCTGCCATCCCCATGAAGAATTTCACAGGGTTTTGCCAGCCATGACTACCATGGAGGTTGGACTGCTCCCGAACTGGAAACAAGAGTGGATTTTCCATTTCCAGAGGTGATTACCCAAATGTAACCTTCGATCTCTGCTGGACAGAGTGCAGGGTAGATTTCTGCAAGTACAGATATTGTTACACTTCGAACACAAGATTTAAAGAACAGGGTTGGGTTTTTTTTGTTTTTTTTTTTTTTTGAACACAAGATTTAAAGAACAGGGTTTTTGGTTTTGTTTTGTTTTTGTTTTTTTTTTCTCTTTCCCTTCTCTGAAGTTGTAAGCACTAAGCACAAGGAAGCCATAGCACACAACCAAGACATCTACCATCAGTGACTGGAAAAATAATAACCTCCCCCTGTTTTCTATAAAGAATCATATTCCCATTTGGTACAGACTGACTGAACTTTTTTTTGGTTAACTTTGACCATTAAAAAGACACTCAGAATTTAAATTTTAAAAAATCTTGCACATAAGGATAAAATTGTCACCTTTTAAAGCTTTTAACAGCTGCAACAATGCATACACGTATGTCAGAATATACTGAAGATTCAAGTCTGTGAATGTTTAATTCTGTATTAAAATATTAAGAGTTCTAACAGAAGAGACCAACTGGGTTTGTGTAAATAAAAGAGTGCCAACTTAAATTCAAAAGCAAACTTATTTTCATGCTTTGTTTTGGATTGTCTCAACTAGATCTCTCCAAGGAAAAACAGGCAGAGGACATTGTGAAAGACCTGTGCTGGAGGAAAATGCTAGAGGTTTGTAATTAATCTCTGTGTTAAATGAGCAATATGATGAAAAGCTAGAGGACTGTGATGAGATTCAAGGGATGTCAGTTTTGTGCATGGCTCTGCTACCATATGTTCTTCATCAAATCAGGTCTTCTGTCTATTCCTCTTTATTTCCACCCTTGGTTGTAACTTTTTATTTATATTGTAAGTTTCTGAGTGTGGGGATCATTTCTTGGACTGTGTTTGTATAGCATTTAGTATTCCCGTTCCATGTCAGGTTTCAGGCTTCTAGGCACTGTTGTGTATATATAAATGATACGTATGTTTATACTGATAACATGAATAGATGTATTTGGTATGTAAATAACCTCCAGTTTAAGTCCATGCGTATGATAACAACCACCCAGCTATATCGCTCTGACAGGTTGTTTTATAACCTGAATTAGCTGACAAGGTTCCCTCTGTAGTCAATACTTGAGGGGAAAACCTTCCACATAAAAGTTACCAGCCACCTATACCACACACTTATTTTTAGACCAAATAAATTGCCTTTAAGAACTCTCTGTTTCTCTGTATAACTGATGGAAGGATTTTAAGCAAGTGGTGTAGCCTAAAATCCTGATTTTTGGGTCTTTACAGTGAAGGAAGAAAAATCTCAACCTACACCTGTGTTAATTTTGTCTGTTTATAGTATTATCACTATTACATTAGTCTTTGGTAAAATAGTCTGATTTGTGGTTCTTCACATGATGTGTTGGTGTGAACTAAACATTTCACTGTAGCCATCCAGTCTATATCAGCATAGAAAATTTTTTCTTGTTGGCAACTATATGGATAAGACTTTCCAGAAAATAGTATTTCCATAAATTTTTTTGATACCATCTTTTACCTCAGGTTTTTGTTTCTCAGCGAGACATTTCCAACTCCCTGTTTTGTTTTAATACTGGCAAGTTATCACAGTTCCAATCTACAGTGTTTCCAGTTTTGGTTTTGGGTTTTTTTGAGGGTGGCCATGTCGTTGATAAAAGCTGGGTGTTTGGGGAAGGGAAAAAATGATCAAGTAATCTTGTATTGTTCTGTACATTCATGCTTGTATTATGAAGCTACCACTTCAAAATACAGAGATGGACCATATCCTGTAGATATATTTCAGATTTGTAGATCTGCAATTTTTTGCATGATCCAAAAATACGCAGGTAGACAGACTTTCCTTCTTCTGTTATAGCTGCAGAAGTCACTGTTCTCTCTGCAATGTTGGGGGTTTAAAACATTTATTGCTTACTGGAGTGCAAGTACAGAGTCATTGTTACCTGCAGCAGTTTGTATTTTACATGCAGAATTATGAAAGACCCCCTAATGCTTTAGTGGTCCAATGCTGAGGTGGATTCAGTAGGGGTGCAGAAAGTCTCACAGAGAAGATTTCAGCTCTGTAATATTAATGCAGCAGAAGGGCCAGCAACATAAGCATGGTAGCTTGAGGATGGCCCTTAAAGTGATGTTTGCTACATTTAAAATCTTGAACAGAGCTGCAGAGCCACAGCAAGAGGGTACCCCCAGTTTATGGTACGGCTACACACTGCCCAGGAAGGAAGGTGCAGGACCATAGCAGTCACAGTGTCTGGCGGGAGGTCAGGAAATCCATAGGTGATGGGTGGATGTAGCTGTATACATCTTAGAAACCAACAGGTCTCACTACGAAGTCATACCTGAACTATCTAGAAATTAGCCAGTTCAGGTACTAATAGCAGTGATGTGCAGAGACCTCAGAGCTTACACATGCTGGCACCTCGGGGAAGCATCTGAGCAGCTAACCTGCACCATATTGTCAGAACGATACTGCCAATATTAATGAGCTTAAAGCCAGGCTGGGAATGTCCTCCTGCTCTGCTGTTGCACCTTTGTGAGCTGCATTCACACGTCCCCCAGACCCCATGGTGCCATCAAGTCTCAGTGCATTGACAGAGCACAGGTTCCACTTCATCTTGTTTCCTTCTTTTCTCCCTCAGCAATGTGCAGAAAAGCAGCTGGTGGGAGAGTTGGTTACGCTGCTTGACACCAGCTGAGAGCTCCCTTATGTCATGGAGAATTATAGACCTTTCATTAGGGTCTCTGAGCAGTGTAAAGTGGCAGGAAGAGAAAGAGGGATTCTGACATATGGTTGCACGCACTGCCTTCATGTTGAAAAGCTTGAGCTGGAACAGCGGCTGAACCCAAGACTGAGCAGGACAACCTCTCTGGGGTGTTAGGGATCATATGGTTATATGAGCTTGGGACAAAACTCTGGAGAAGAGCCAGGCAGAGATTATCATAGATAGAAAAAGAAGTAGTTAAAGCAAAGACTTTGGGATTTTGATAAAATTGTTCTGCAGTTCTGACGTGACTTTCTCCATCCTGATCTGAGCAGCTGTTTACTCCCCTGTTTCCAACGTGCTGAGTTGGTTTTAGCCTTTCAACTTCACTCCATACCTCTCCCTCTAAGTCCCTCCCACCTTCCCTGCTTCCCTCCCTTCTTCCTTCCCTCTCTCAGAAAGCAAAGTTTGGGAGAGATCAGGAACAGGGATCTTATCAGAGCTAAATAAAATAAAATAAAATAAAATAAAATAAAATAAAATAAAAAAGAAGGTTAAAGTAGATGAAAAATGGTGAGGGGAAAGTTAACAGGGCAAATGAACCTCTCAGAGAAACTTTCTCTCTTAATGCCTATAATGCTGATTAGTTGGGTGGTATTTAGTTTGTTTATTCTAGACATATTTTAAAATTCTTCTTATAGACAGTTCACAGAAGACATACCATTGCTTTACATGAAAAGCACTGGGGATATTTTACCAAAATAATAATTTTTGCTACCATCTTGTCTGTCCCTAACTCCTACAGTGATTGAGACTCTCTTTCCAGTTATCTAGTAGCTTAATTTACCGTAATTTAGTTCTGCATTGCTTTTGATGGATTAATTACTTCCTAATTATTTTTGGCTGGGGGGGG
>NW_008795932.1:3836486-3843242 GCF_000699145.1 Aptenodytes forsteri
GGAAACCAGATGAAGGCAGAAGAATGACCTGTTATGTATTATTTGTAATCTAGTAAAGTTACAGTTTCACTCCAAAATCAAGGTCTTCTTTTGCTTGGCATTACATGGAGAATGATAATCCAAACAGACAAGGGAGGAAGGAGAACTGTACTATTATTAGCCCCGTTTGGACTGAAGAGGTGATTAAAGATGGATCAATTTATTGCCTGTCAAAAAATAAGTCCCTTTCAGAAATAATATTCCAGTCCACCCTACCAGCCCCCAGCAGACTCATCCTCTCTGTACTTTTATTTTCTTATAAATAATGGGTCCTGTGTGGCTGTTGAGCCTATTTTGTTCATGAGTAACATGAACCACAAACATATTGAGGAATCTCTCCACTGCAAGTTAGCAGCCATGAGCAGAAATATAATACTCCTAATTTCCAGTTCTTTTCCAAACCCTGGTTTTGGTAGGTTTGTCATTATATGTTTACTTCCTCCCCGGCCCCCTCCTCCCCAACAAATATGGGACTGGGTTGCCTAACCTCAAGCATCTAATGATGTTTGGAATTTCCTAGGGAATCACACTCACTGTTTCAGAACAAGGATTTTCATTCCAGGTTACTTTGATTCACACTAGGTACTCCCAAGGCTTCCATGTCAGTTTGCTTAATATTCATTAGAAAATTCCTCCTCATCTATCCTCCTCCTGTCCTTTTCATTTTCCAAAATCCCCCAGCAAAAAAATCCTCCAGACTTCCATAAAACAAGCTCTAAAACTGTCACATCTATGAAATATTTTAGCTTTCATGAAACAAAATCCAACAGTAGCATTTCATCTAGTAAAAAGTAACAATTAGCTGCAATGTTGTGTAGTATGCCATATACATATATCCTGGCTTTACCAATGTATGGACATGTGCATCTACATCTAGAAAAGTGTATGACATACTTATGTATATATACATATATAAGGCTTAAAAATACAGATTCATCTGTGATTTTTTTAGTCTGAAACAGCAAAAAAAAATCAACATAGGTTATGTGTTAGGTATTAGAGTTAGTGTGTGCACATGTATACACACAAACACTTTCTGACAAATAACATAACATTGTGGTGCTTGGCTCATTCACATACAAGAAGCCAAAAAAGTGCATTAAAAAAAAAAAAAAAAAGTTAAAGCTTCAGGCATCAGGCTCCAGGCCAATGATACAGATTACAAAAGAAAAAAAAAAAAAAAAAAAAAAGAAGAGCTGCAGGCCAAGCATTGCTATGTTTGCCAGCTTTGACATATTGGGTGACAGCATAATACATTTAGCCCTAATCTAACACATAACCCCATTGTAATTAAAATCTAGCACATTTTGCACAAGGTCACATTTAGTTTTATTGACCGCTGTGGTGCTGGAAAAAGATTTATGAAGATCGCTTGAAATGTCTCAAGTGCTAAAGCAGATAGATGTAAAATATTTGCCACTTGAAAACCAGCTAGGTAATTGTCCTTTTCTTTTGTTATTTCTGTAGAAATCTCTTTTTGTCTGATGGCTGCGGTATACCAGTCAGAAAATTCTCTGTGCCATTATCACTAAGCTTAAAGTTTTTGAAATGTCAATGGTAAAGTAAGGCTATAACACTGTTTTAGATATTTTTTCTTTTTTTTTTTTTTTCATATATAGCTGAATTTTGTGGGTATTCTAACAATTCCAGGGCAGAAACACAAAACAATTTTTCTTCTGCATTCTGATGTGATTCCTTTGAGTTCTTTACTAAACCGAGCATGGATATGAACTGGTTTTCTTTTTCCATTCTTAATGTAGATGAAGTGGGTATGCTGTGAGTTGGTTAGTATCGAGATGGAAATTGAGTACTGACAATGCTGGCTTTGTGCAAGACTAATATTTGGAAGCTGCAGTCACATTTGAAGAAGTTTGAATTCTCATTTAAGATCAACACTTGCATCCCTCTTTCTAGGTGTATAAGGCTTAAAGAAGCAAAGCAGCAAGGCTGAACATCTTTCTCAAGAAACTTTAATACTACATTTGGCTTTAAATTCAGTTTGAGTACCCTGCACTGTCTGAGTCTGCTTCAGCCGATGGAAATAACCAAATTATAATGATAGTTTGGTCACTCCCTCTTTTCCTATAGTTACATCCTCAGCAACAGAAAAGGAAGTAAAAAGCAGCAGCTAATTTTCTAGCAATGACCCAACTTCTTGGATAAATTAATATTCTGATGATAATGATTGTCAGTATAGAATTGGGGGGGGGAATTTTAACTTTCAATAGAAATATACTAAAATGCAAAATACTCTTCAACCAAGTTTCTGTGACTTAAGTCAGTAAGAATGAATTGCAGTTTGGGATGACACCACATAAATTTAGGTTTCTACATGTTAGTGTCTGCCGGTATTATAGGTGTTTTCTAAGAGAGTCTGATGAATGTTTAAGCTTTCATTGTAGTCAGTAAGGCTCTAGACAATTTGGTCAGTGCATCTTAGAAAACTAGTCAGTTTATCTTAAAGTATTCACCTAACTTTGATCATCTAAATATCTATCTAGACTCCACAGATTACAGAGACTGGGGTTTAAACTGACTATTCCATTTCTGTTGCCTTTGCCTAGGTGTCTAGCATCATTTTGCCTAAGGCCGATATTCTACTTGGCTTCCATGTCTGGGAGACAGTGAGGCCATCTGAACCAAAAATTCCTGGAATTCATAACAAAGGATCAAGTTACCTCACTAATCACAGTTATCTCACAATAGTTGGGTTTGGAAAACTCCCCATTTTATGGCCATCAGGCAGCAAAACAGGTCAAGGGAAGGAATGGAACATAGCATAGCAAAATGATCTTCCATTGTTAAACTCAGTCTTTCTCTAAGGCTGAGTTTTCACTTAGGTAGTTACCATGGCTCAGCTGCCATTAAGTAAATTTTTAAACAATAATAAATTGTTATATGTCTGAGTCTACAGTGAACTTTAAAAAAAGTGAAAATAATGTACAGACTAACACAGAATGTTCATACTTAATTTTTTTTCAGAAGAGAAATATGCAAATTTTGTGTATCAGCTTCAACACTTGATGTTGACACTCTCAGCTTCATGAGTGTACCACCACTGAGACAAAGAACTTGTAAAAAAAATTATCTCACAATTATTTTTGCTCAGGGAATGAATATTAATGGAAGGACATCTGGAATGGATCCGGTTTATGGACCACAGTACCTTGACTGGTGGCCACAGCTATAAAGCAGCTCCACGCAAAGCCCATATGGTTGGTCTAATGATAATCATTGAAGGAGAGGGATATTGGATGGTTGCAGGAGACGTATTTTTGTAATTCTGAAACCTGCTAGCAGAAAGGCAACTGTAACCAGGAGTAATGAAGCATTTGGTACTGTTTAAAAGCAGAGAGAACCGGGAAATCCTGTTAAGAGAGTTATGGGCATTGTCAAACCACTAACAGTCCAACCTCGTTATAGGTAAAGTGGCAACACAACAATCACATGCAAGACAAAAGACACCACAGAAAGCTAAAATAATAGTAGAGGGCTTGGGGACAAGCTGCTAACTAAACTTTGTTTTGGGCTTCATTTAAATCTCCAGGGAAGATTGCCTAGTTTAAGTGGCTAAATTTCTTGGGGTAAACAGTAAGCAATTATATTGCTCTATAGAAATAACAGGCTTCCCTGGAGGACAATGCACAATGCCCAAATTATGTCTTCCTAAGAAACGTTCCCAGAAGAATCTCTATTGACTACATTTTAACTGTGTAATCCTGTAATGCAGTATTGCCATTGGCAGTAACAGGTCATAAGCTTTGTACTGAGTTTTCAAGGCCTCAGGACTGAGGCTTGTCAGCCTTGCTCTGTCTGAACCCTTCTTCACCAGCTTTGTTTTACTTGGTTTATCTGTGACAACAATTTATTTAATTAACCAGGTGTCTATAATTAATTTGATTTACTTTTGTTTATCATGAGTCAAAACAAACAGAGTTTTATATAGGTGACAATAACAAACAGTTATTCTACGCAGAATGCATTAGTTATGACTAACACAATGATGTTGTCTAGAGAAATGCAGGCTTGTAAAATAGCAAAGGCCTTGAGAAGTGGAGACACAAGATGCAGCAGAGAGGAGGGCAGGCATGGGGTGATAAAGGATGGGGCAAAGACTTGGCACTGGAGACCTCACAGCTATAAACAACTCCCCAAAGGTCAGTTAAAGAAATGAAGCTGGACAAAAGTGGGTTTAGAGGTAACAAAGAGAATAAAGAAGTAGTGTCTAACATACATAAAACGCACCATATACTGTAAATCCAGGTGTAACATGGAGCTGTAGATCAATGGAGAGAGCCAAGGAATAAAAGTGTGCTACAAAACATATAAAAACGACCCCAGGTGGATCCTGGAGTGAAAAGAAATCATATTACTCCCAGTGAAAGACTCTGGATGCTGATGACTAACCATAGCACCCCCACCAACACCACCACTGAACCTAGGATCCAGAGGAGCAGTGGGAGGGTGACCATAACCCCCCCAATAGTGGTAGAAACTAATTAGTGTGTGTGTAACAATTTTAACTGCATCATTCTTCTTTCTTTTTCTGTAAATTAGATCTGGACTAGCAACAATTAGACTCTTAAGATTTCAGTTACACTGACAATAATTTCTTGGCTTTACATATGTCCAAGATGTGTTTCCTCTTTGCCCATAAACAAGATTTTTAACATAACAATATGCAGGCCTGATAGAGGAAATATCCAAACTTAACTTAAATTTCATACCTTCATTTTGATAATATCAAAACTCTCTGGGTGTTGAAAAGACCATGATTTTTTATTGGATATGTATGGTGTTCAGTGTCAGATGAATAACAAGATTTCCTTTTTGTGTGAAATGTTGAAAGTTTAGAATTTGTTTTCTGTTCCATAATTAAATGAAATCAATATCTTAAGAAAAAAGCTACAAAAATTTATTGAAAAAAATCATTGTATTGTGGTGTCCTGGTTTTGGCTGGGATAGAGTTAATTTTCTTCCTAGTAGCTGGTACAGTGCTGTGTTTTGGATTTAGTATGAAAATAATATTGATAACACACCGATGTTTTAGTTGTTGTTGAGCAGTGCTTACACTAAGTCAAGGACTTTTCAGCTTCTCATATTGCCTTGCCAGAGAGGAGGCTGGAGGTGCACAAGAAGCTGGGAGGGGGCACAGCCAGGACAGCTGACCCAAACTGGCCAAAGGGATGTTCCAAACCATGGGACGTCATGCTGAACGAAAAGCTGGGGAGGTTGGCTGGGGTGGGGGCGTGGCTGCTGCTCGGGAACTGGCTGGGCATCGGTCAGCGGGTGGTAAGCAATTGCATTGTGCATCACTCGTTTTGTATATTCTTTTATCATTATTATTATTTTCCCTTCCTTTTCTGTCCTATTAAATTGTCTTTATCTCAACCCACAAGTTTTACCTTTTTTTTTCCGATTCTCTCCCCCATCCCACTGGGGCGGGGGGAGTGAGCGAACGGCTGTGTGATGTTTAGCTGCCTGCCAGGTTAAACCACAACATGTGGTCAAACCTACTTCAGATCTGTGACAACCTCATGTTCTGTCTGATTCTTACATTTCATCATGCTATTAATTCATAAGGGTGCATTTCTTTATCTTTCACTTTTTTTGTTTTGATGACAGATTCCATCTTTGAAATCAGGAATGTTCTCTCAAAGTCCGCAACTATGTTTAGTGAAGACAAATTATAAAATATTTATTACTGTTCATTCCAGTGAATTATTGACCTGTAGCCTTTGCTGATGTCATCTACGATATGTTTGATAGAAGCCTTAGAAGCAAGACAAAAAGTTGGATGCACACGGAGACAGATCTGTTGCACATAGGAACTGTCTCTAACAGAGTTCAAACATAATTGCAACTATTTTAGAGGGACCTTAACTCAATAATATCTTTCCATCACCCATCAGGCACTGAATAGAACATTTCAGACCTTTTTTTTTTTTGCATCTACATTGCATTTACTTTCCCTATTGAGCCCTATGCAAGTACCAAGGAATGGTTAGCAGATAGAGGGCTAAAATTGCACCAGTGTGAAAGGTGTTCTTTGCCTAGCTTGAGATAGGAGTTAAAAAACTTTGAGGGATTTACCTTAAGAGGATTTTGAGCATTTAATTAGCCATAGGGTAGCATGAAGACCTTGGCAGCCTTGCATATACGAGTAAGTGAAAATCAAGAGTCCAATTAATTCTACATTTAGACATTAACTGAAGTGTTAAAATTATGAATCTGGCTGTTTCAAATTGTCTCATGTGTCATCAGAGAGAGAAGTCTGCCTCCAGAGAGATCTAAGATCTAAATTATTTCTAAAGCATACTTCTCTCTGCATTTACTCTAAGCAAGGTCTAAGATAACCAACAAAGACAGATCCTTAAAATGCTAATGTTGGATGAGATTAATCCAGGTGTAAGGTTGGCTATCAAGTTAAGTTCTGGTAAATTAAGGCTATGAGGATATCAGCAGTGTTCAGCATGGTGGATTATGTGCTAAAGTCATTATAGAGGTTGAAGCTTTAGCATCATGTGCAAAATAAGTGAAAGTGTGACTTTCTAGGGCATAACATCTAATATGATTGAACTCCATGTGTATTACAGGCTGATACAATGAAGTTGTCTTCAATTTGAAAAGAATGTGCTTATCTCCGTGTGGTATTCATAGAATCATAGAATCATTGAGGTCGGAAAAGACCTCTAAGATCATCGAGTCCAACCATCA
>NW_008795932.1:3843359-3865564 GCF_000699145.1 Aptenodytes forsteri
GCAACTTGAGGCCATTTCCTCTCGTCATATCGGCTAGTTACTCGGCGAAGAGACCGACCCCCACCTCGCTACAACCTCCTTTCAGGGAGTTGTAGAGAGCGATGAGGTCTCCCCTCAGCCTCCTTTTCTCCAGGCTATTAACCTACCTAATAGGCTCTGGTCATTCTGTACACTGAGGTTGAATCTTGTTGTGATCTGTGCTGGTTCACATCCTACTTGTTTAGAGAAATTTTTTACACTGAGGGTGGTGAAGCACTGGCCCAGGTTGCCCAGAGAGGTGGTGGATGCCCCATCCCTGGAAACATTCCAGGTCAGGTTGGAGGGGGCTCTGAGCAACCTGATCTAGTTGAAGATGTCCCTGCCCACGGCAGGGGGGTTGGACTAGATGACCTTTAGAGGTCCCTTCCAATCCAAACTATTATATGTTTCTATGTTTCTATGATTCTATTATTCTATGATTGATTCTATAAAGCTTGCAGATGACCCAGTACAAGACTCAAATTTCTAAGTGTCTTAGGAATGCTGGAAAATGTTTTTTAATGTTTGTTAAAGTATAATGGTTTTTAATGCTCGTTAAAGTATACCCAAGTCCTCTGTTTCTGTCTCTAACACCCTCCCTTTACTAGTTGCAGTCATCATATTTTGCAAAATGTAGTCATATTTAGTTCATTTTCACCCCATTGAGGGACTAAACCAATAGAAGAAAAAACATGAAATTAGAACATTTGACTGGAACTCCCATTTATCTGAAAAACTTTCATTAATCGTTTCCCTCTGTTTTTAAAAGATGTCATATATGTATTGAAAAAGAGATTTATTGTAACTTGAATCACATAATCTGATTTTTTCATGACCTTACCACAGACAGTCTTACAAGGGCTTTGGATACGTGAACAATGATCTATGGATGTATTCAGTAGTGCAACTGAGATTTCTTAGACAAATTATTAATGTTGGGTTCAGGCTGTCCATTTTACATCCTTTACTATGGCATGAGCACTATATTCTGAATTCCAGAACAATGTTGTAAATGTACAATCATAGCAGCACTTGGTATGATAGCACTGAAGGGAGTTGCTAGCTGCAATTACCGTTTATTTTAATGGAGTTATGGTGTAGTTAAAACAAAAGGAACAGATTAGTCAGGGACCCCAAAATAAAACAGTCTATTGAAATGTTAGCTCAAGACAACAACCATCAATCATGAACAAAATTAAAATGTTATATTAAAATGCTCCTGAATTCTGAGTATTAATATTTGGAGCTGAATCCAACACAAATATCAGACATTTGAGTTGCCTGAATTCTGTCTCCACTGCAGACAAAAAACATAACTCAGTCCTGCCTTTTTAATAGATTTTCAGAAATGAAAAGACACAGTAGATGCATGATCTCATTCCTACTTCCACCTCTCACTCTCTTGAGCCTGCCAACAGTGGCAGTACTCATGTTTCCTGAAGGTGTCCCACTGCTGTGTTCATCCTTTTGTCTGCTCTGTCATGCTCTAAGGAATATAATCAGTAAAGGGTTTTACAGACTGTGAGATAGAACCATAGAATCATAGAATAGTTTGGGTTGGAAGGGACCTCTAAAGGTCATCTAGTCCAACCCCCCTGCCGTGGGCAGGGACATCTTCAACTAGATCAGGTTGCTCAGAGCCCTGTCCAACCTGACCTGGAATGTTTTCAGGGATGGGGCATCCACCACCTCTCTGGGCAACCTGTGCCAGTGTTTCACCACCCTCAGCATAAAAAATTTCTTCATTATATCTAGTCTAAATCTACCCTCTTTTAGTTTAAAACCAGTACCCCTTTTTCTATCGCTTTCAGAAGCTCTGTAAAGCCAGTGAAATTGTGTGTCTAAATACCCAGGTTCCCCTTTCTGGTACATAACAAACATCCTGTTTGAATTCACGTATTACACCTCCAATGCTGAGATCATGGATGCATATTTACAGTCTTATTTGTTGTGTCACTCAACAGCCTCCTTTTTGCTTTTCTGTTCCTGTGTCAGCCTCCTCTTTACCTAGCTTCCTGTCCTGCACCTAAACCCTTTAGTCTCCCATACATTCTCTCACCCAGGTGCAGCTCTTCCTCCAGAAGCCAAGACATGAACTTTTTCTCCTCAAATACAGAGTAGTTCTGTCTGAGGAAACCACTTTTCCCCTGGATGCAGGACATTGAATAGGCTCTGTCATAAGAAGCTGGTTGTGTTTCTAGTTTAGAAGGTTTATGAGTTTTCTGTGGCTAAAGCAAGGTGTTAAGTTTATATTTAACTATATTATTATTATTATATACTAATTATCCTCCTCTACCCCTAAACTTTACATCCCTAAAATCACTGAATCATAAACGTGGTGCCTGCATCTTGGAGCTACTTGATCTGACCTGCCCTGCTAGGAGGAATTTGCAATTTGGACAGCATCCACATCCACAATCCCACCTAAAATAATGATGCACTCTGGAAAGCAGCTATTGGTCAGAATCTGTTCTCTACAAGGCTTAGACTGGTTCCAATTTATTATTGGAGTTTTACAGTCAGAAAGGCATTTGGTCATCTGGACTGATGTATGTTTCAGGCCACGATCCATCTCTTAAACCAATACATTATGCTTATTGTAATAAAAACCTGATGATTCACAAAGGCTGATTTGGAGACATCAAGGTATGGGAATTCTGCAACTTGTCTTGGTTAATCAGCTAGCTAATAGCTTTTGCTTTTGGAAAGTTGTGCCTAGCTTCTACTTTGAATATGTTTGTTGTAAACTTTTTCTGGGTTCTTCACAGAATCGCAGAATTACAGAATGGTTGAGGTTGGAAGAGACCTCTGGAGGTCACTTGATCCAAGCCCCCCCAAATTCAAACAGGGACACCTAGAGCCAGTTGCTCAGGACTGTGTTTAGATAGCTTTTGAATATCTCCAACAAGGGAGACCTCACAGCCTCTCTTGGCAACCTGTGCCAGTGCTTGTCACCATCACAGTAAAAAAGTGTTTCCTGATGTTCAAGGGAACCTCCTGTTTGTGCCCATTGTTTCTGGTCCTGTCACTGAGCATCACTGAAAATTCAGAGCCTGGCTCCATCTTATTTGCACCCTCCCTTCAAATGCTTTTATGCATTGATAAGATCCCACCTGAGCCTACTCTTTCTAGGTGGAACAGTCCCAGCTCTCTCAGCCTTTCCTCGTAGGAGAGATGCTCCAGACCCTTCATCATCTTTGTGGTCCTTTGCTGGACTCTCTCCACTATGTCCATGTCTCTCTTGTACCAGGGAGCTCAGAACTGGACCCAGCACTCTAGGATTGGCCTCGCCAGTGCTGAATAAAGGGGAAGGATCACCTCTCTTGACCTGCTGGCAATACTATGTCTAATGCGGCCAAGGATTCCATTCACATTCTTTGCAGCAAGGGCACATTGCCGGCTCGTGTTCAACCTGGTGTCCACCAGGACCCCCAGGTCCTTTCCTGCCAAGCTGCTTTTCAGCCTGGTGGCCCCCAGCATATATTGGTGCATGGAGTATTTCCTCCCCAGGTGCAAGACTTTGCACCTCATGAGGTGCAAAGGAACCTCATGAGGTTCCTGTCAGATCATTTCTCCAGCCTTTCGAGGTCCCTCTGGATGGCAGCACGTCCCTCTGTTTTATCAGTCACTCCTCCCAGCTTGGTGTCGTCTGCAAACTTGCTGATGGTACACTCTGCTCCATAATCCAGATCAGTGATGAAGATGTTGAGCAGGACTGGACCCAGTATTGATCCCTGGGGTACACTGCTAGTCACTGGCTTCTTACCAGACTTTGTGCCCTGTTCACCACTCTCTGGGCACAGCCATTCAGCCAGTTTTCAAACAACCTCCCTGTCTGCTCATCCAGACCATACATCAACAGCTTCTCTATGGGGATCTTATGGAAGACAGTGTCAAAGGCATTCCTGAAGTCCAGGTAGACAATATCCACTGCTCTCCCCTCATCTACCAGGCCAGTCACTTCACTGTAGAAGTTTATCAGTTGGTCAAGCATGATTTCCCCTTTGTGAAGCCATTTTGACTATTCTTCATTATTTTCTTGTCCTTAATGTGCCTGGAAATGGTTTCCAGGATTTGCTGCTCCATCATCTTCCCGGGGATCAAAGTGAGTCTGACTGGCCTGTAGTTCCCTTGTCCTTCTTGAAGATGGGGGTGACATTTGCTTTCCTCCAGTCTTCAGGCACTTCTCCCAGTTACCATGATCGATCAAAGACTATCAAGAGTGGCCTTGCAATGTCATCTGCCAGCTCCCTCAGCACTCGTGGCTGCGTCCCCTCAGGGCGCATGGATATATGTATGTCCAGTTTGCTTAAGTATTCCCTGACCTGGTCCTCTTCCACCAAGGGTACATCTTTGTTGCTCCAACCCTTCCCCCTGGTCTCTGGGACCTGGGATTCCTGCTAGTAAATACTGAGACAAAAGTGGCATTCAGTACTTCCATCTTTTCCATGTCCTGTGTAACCAGGCTCCCTGTCTTGTTGAGCAATGGGCCCACATTTTCCTTCGTCTTCCTTTTGTCTCCTATGTACTTATAGAAGCCCTTCTTGTTTTCTCTGAAATCCCTGATCAGATCCAATTTTATTTGAGCTTTAGCTTTCCTAACTTCATCTCTGGGTGCTTGGACAATGTTTCTGTATTCCTCCCAGGTTACCCATCCTTGCTTCCACCCTCTGTATGCTTCCTTATAGAATCATAGAATCATTAAGGTTGGAAGAGACCTCTAAGATCATTGAGTCCAACCGTCAACCCAACACCACCATGCCCACTAAACCATGTCCCTAAGTGCCTCATCTACACGTCTTTTAAATACTTCCAGGGATGGGGACTCGTATTCAATTTTACGTCATCTACCATAGTGAGATCATGCTTTTGAAATAATTTATGACAACAATTTTTTGGTAACTACATATTACAATAATCATTTGGCTGATAAACACAGTTATCCCACTATGCTACACTAATGTAGAATAGACTATAGACAAAAACAGAGTTAAAAGTTAGAAAAGGAATTCCTCAGAATCCTGGTTTTCACATAAATGTATCAGAATTCCCAGTAGCAACCTTAACTTCACCAAACTGGTCTCTTTGTTCTTTTATATATATTTGGGGGAATGAGGAGTGAGGTGAAAATATGAGTAAGTAGTGAGCAAACACTGACATCACTCAAGCAACAGTGCCTTAGCACAGCTCAGCTCAACTGGAAACTGAGTATAAGTCCTCATGTAGACTGCCAGTAGAGTCAAAACAGAGCAGGAAAGGTTGCTTGGAGGATAAAGAAATCCTCCATTTTTCTTCATATATGAAGGTTGAGTAGTTTCTTTACATTACGCAGGTGTACAGGCTATGGGAGAGCTCTCTCCATCCAGCTGTCTTCTCATTCATAGTGTGAGTGACACACAACTCAAGACTCCCGCATGCAGTTTGTTATTGCTTCCTCCCTAATGCAATTCAGTACAAATGAAGACTCATAGCACAAGAAAAATCACTGCAGTTGACTGAGCCATGAGAAACCAATTTCATTAATAATGGGAATATTCTGAAAACCTTTCTGCTTCACCTAGTTTTAAATGGGTCTGTTTTCCATAGTTTATCACATTTCCTGCTGTATCCAAGCTGACAATTTTATAGGGGTTTCTTTTTTTGGTTGGGTTTTTTCTGTTTGTTTTTGTGCAACATAGAACTTTTCAAATACCATGTTCTTCAAGGAAATCTAACAATATTTTTGGAAAACACAAAACACTTGTTACAGCTTTCATCTTTCATCTCATTATGTAATTGTTAAAACATCATTAAAACTGCAGCAGAAATCATGGTGCATGGTGCTGTTTTTCCCATTATTGTGGTACAGTTATTTATTGCTTACTTCATGTATTATAAATGATGAATTACATTAAGTATAAAATAAAAAATAATATAAACAATTATCTAAATAAGCTTTTGCTTTAGAAGAAGACATTGCTATCTGCACTGAAATGTAATTTTTTTTTTCCTTTATCAAGGTTTAGTACTTTCTTTTATTTTTTTCAATGTTTCCTTAAAGAAAAGAAAAATAATTATGCTATAAGTTTTCCTGTTAATTGAGTAATCAAAGATTTATTGTCATAACAGTTTTCTCATGTTGAATTTTTTAACTTAACAGCTTACATTTTTGCATTCTGGTCTATACAAACACATCACTGTCTTATCTCCATCTGTGACTAGTAGGTTTTATTTCTGGTATTGTGGATTGTTATTTTTCTCCATTCCTTGAATCAGGTAAGAATAACTTTTTTTTTTTTTTTTCTGTTGACACCCTCTTACACTCAATTTCCTTTCCAATCCAAATGATCCATATTCCCAGCCTGCTCTCTTCACACTCTCTGAGTCTGCCAGTTGTGATTATTTCAAAGAGAATTTAGTATTTCCCAGTGTTTTAAAGTGGGCAGTTTCTGTTCTCAGTTCTACCTTGCTTAAACAAAAGGAAACTCCATTAACACCAAATGTGCTAACCTATAATAGAAATGATCAGATGGAAAGTAAGTCTGTTTACAGCGTGTATTGACATCTTCTTTTTGTCTAAATTCTGTTTGAAGTTTGGATATGATGTGGTCCTTTTGGAGTGTACTATCATTTTATTAGAATTGAAGGAATTGATTGTAACCAAAACTGTATTTTTTTTCGTAAAGTGATTCCAGTGACAAAAATGGACTATGAATTTCTCTCTTCTCCTTGCTGCCTTTCCCCCTTTTTGTTTGCCCAACATTTCCCCGAGTTCTGCTACTACAACCACTTGCTGGGCTGCCATGTGAAGCGTATCTGACGGATAACCTGGGTGGAACATGAGTGTCGTGGGGAGAAAGGAGTGCTAATAACACAGATCACAGGTAAGCCCAGTGGCAGCAGTGGGGAGGGAGGGAATGAGAGGATCCAGCCGGAATGAATAGTGAGCCTGGGACATTTGGTGGACAGAGGACAAGGACCTCCTAACAGCTGTTGAAATCCAGTACAATGAGAGACTGTGCTCTCCAGGCTACAGCAGGCTTTTGTCTTGACAAGAAGGTGCTCGATGTTACTGTAGGTTTTCCAAATTTTTCCTAGTGTTCAATGAGCAATGAGAGAGGATGAGTTCTTCAGGGTCTTAGCTGTCATTTCTGTCAAAGGCTGAGCAGCAGGTTGTTAATGTTTCGAATTGATGCGCTGAGATATGTCCTGACTGAGATTTCTTCACAGGCTTTGAAAAGTCCCTCAAAGTATCTGCCTATGTTTTCTTGTTGTTGTTGTTGTTGTTCTTCTTCTTGTGGTTTATCTGAGTATCTCTCAAAATCTGGTTTTATACGTACGCCTCTTGTAGCTGAAAGCAGAATATGTCCTGCATGCAAACGATGTAAAATATTTTCCTAATGCTGCAAAGAGTCAGAAACCATAATTTGGAAGTGTGAACTATCCTAGTAGTTTTCACAGGCAATAACCAGGTGTTAAGGATAATGATATTTCCCATTAGCTTGCTCATCAAAGTAAAGAAGGAAGGAAAAAGGTAGGCTTTACCGTGAACCGTGGCACGCACTTCCCAAGATGGAAGTCAGTTTTAGTCTAAAGATGAGTAAAATTTAGAAGGCCAATTCAACAGATGTGAATTTGTACATTGATTATGATGGAGACGATAACCAACCAAATATACATGGCGTATGCTACCAATCCTAAGAAAAGCTGTAGTGAGGCAGAAGTTCAAATGGAGCAAGCTCAGCATAATATTTGAGGCAGGGATATTTATACCAACTTGTTTACGACTTACAGCGCTACAGAATTACCTAATCTCCATCTGCTTATCTCAGAAACAGAAGAACAGAAATAGCAGAGTACCAGACACGCAAACCGTTTTTACCGGCATCCGTATGTCATTCTTGAAAAAGGAAACATCAAAAGTGCAGAACACACACATATCCTAGTGCTGCTACAGAGAAAACAAACAAACACCAAAAAAGGCCTGCTTATCACATCTTAAAATTAAGTTAAAAAAAAAGTCAGAGTTTAACTGGGTCCTTAATATAATTGTCCAAGCATTACATTTCACTACCAACTATGGATAGGATTGGAAAAGACTCATTCTTATAGGCAAAGGAGATTAAAACATATGTAAAACAATAGTATATATTAGTAGAGGAAGAAAGGCTGTTCAGGGAGCTACACTCTGTCAAAGCAAATAGGTGAGGTATTTAAAACAAGCCAATATTGAGAAAGAAGTATGTCTGATCTTGTTTTCTTAATTGACACTCCACTTGTAAAAATTAGGGAATGTTTTTCTACCTCCATGCAGGTAATTAAGAGAGATGTACATTTCACTTATATAAGGTCTCGCCACTGTGCTGTCAGAGTGATGGGACATTACCTGGATATAAATGTGATCTACAATGCTTATAAAATAGATCCAAGGCTACCAGCATTGTTTTCATGTATGTGCAGTATCCTGGTCTTAGGACTTTCCTCTTGCTTCAGTGAAGGTAAAAGTTTAATCACCAAAGCATTAATTCCATTGTTTAAATTGAACTCAAGTCAAGAAAACACAATTTATCAGCAATTACAACTGACCTCTGCTTCCTGTACAGTATTCTAGACCAAAGAGTTATTTGGAGACTAAATAAACCCTTGTTTGGAAAAGAAAGTAGATTCCCAGGTTCATCATATGAATATGTAAAGTAATTTATGCTGAATGAGACTGTCTCTCTCATAATCAGATGAGATGAAATGTACACAAGTAAAATAATCTGTAAGCATGTTAATATAATAATAATAACAACAATAGCTATTATAAAACCTTTCCTCCACTAAAAATTATATGTCATTATAATTCTACTCACAAATTGTATTAATTAAAATGGTTTAAAACTGGACAAAGTGGGTTTTAAACTGGACAATTAAACAGCAAGCATAAAAAAAATAAACAAGAAAAGTTTTGTCATCTACCAGACTTGCTTCTGTGGTCTGGGAGAGAACTTATGGAAGTATCATACATGCCTGCCCAGTTATTACACTTAATTAACTATTCACATACTACAATTTTTGCAGGAGACTACATACTGGACTAAATGAACCTTTGCTCTAACTCCAGTACTGGTCATTCTTACGTTAGGAAGACCAGATCATTGGTGTGGGAGCTGGCATCCCTCTATTTGCTTTACAAGTAGGGCATTTTGGATCAACTCCAAAAAAAAAAGACTTAAGCCTCCAAAAAGGGTAGTGGTGAAATTCAGGTGGTTAAGCTGTACGCTTCTGCTACTAGCAGCTCCGCATTCATCTCCTGCTAAAACCTGAAGGTACATGAAGTTCATTGCTGCACCAGTCTGCTGGGATTTCCATGACCCATAAGATAGAGATCCTCCACAGAAGGACCTCAGTTTTAATAGGATGGAGCAGCTGTGTGTGTGGCATACACCTCAGTCTGAGTAGGCTGCAGAAGTGAGGGGTAGGACTCATCAATCTCACCTGACTTCCAGCGCAGGCACCTACATTTGAAGTGGTTATCTGTGCTCCCATTATCATCAGTAGAGATCTGATCAATTCAGTTAATGGAGTTTAGGATGCAATTCCTCTGAACAAAGGTAGGCATCTGTTTAGGATGAGATGAATCACACCATAAATTCCATTGTCTATATTACTAGATCTTCCCTGACAGTAAAGAGAACCGAAAGTGACTTGCTGAAATGCACATGAGCACCCACATTTAGTCAGATGAATCCTGTCACAAGGGATGCCTCCTGAAGAAGTCAGTATCATAAATGTTCCCAAAATGTGCCTAACCCAGCCTGATAGGACTGAGCAGATCACCAAATGGCTCCTCTCTTTTCATCTCGTAAAGACAAAGAGGACTTTCCTCTAATTTATATTCTCTTCAGTGTGGTGGAAGAAGAGATGACTCTTGAGACATAAATTGGGAGAAATTACACTATGTAGCTATCTATAAACAAACAGACTAGCCATATGAAAATCGGAGGTCAGGCCACTCTCAAAGAAGCAACATATTTTGTTTTGACTTCTCCAGGGGGAATTTTCCACCCTTGGAATAGGAATAAATAATTTTTAAAGGTTTTACCACACATATGCAGCCGCCTTTAGAAAATCAGGCCAGCATCACTTCCTACAAGATAACTTGCAATATAGTGTCTATGCCCATAGCATAAACAGGCTGAAAATATTGCTAAGTAATTATATAATGTAGGGAGCTTTGAGATGGACTGATCCAAGGATCTGAAGTAGCACATCGTATCTGGCAAGCGGACGGTCAAGCCCTTAGCTCAAATAGTTCAGCACCTTGTCCCACACAGTGTGGCAGATTTAAGCTATATTTGTGCTCCCATGACACTTGTGCTGATCCATACCTAATATCCCTTGAGGCCTGTGTAAATTTCACTGCCTGATAACATGGTAACAACTCAGAGTTCAGCTGAGCATATTGAAAAACCATGGTCACATTCCCTTTAGGCCATACAGTCTTAGTGGATATGTATACCAGAAGAATAATTTCATCTCTGTTTTCATCTCTCCCTTCTTCCCCCCCACCCCTTTTTCTCCTTAATTCATGAGATAGTAAAAGAAATTGGAAGACACTGTTTTTTCAGCTGCCATGTTCACCCTCCTTTAATATGTCAATATTTTGAAAACTAGAAAAACTCTGGAAGTGTATACCAATGATTGTTATATTCATTAAGGCTGAAATAAAAGAAGTAAAATAAAATAAATGAAGCTGAGCTATGGCTGGATGTACAGGGACATAAATATCACTCAGTATTTAACCAGAGCTCACGTAGTCTGGTGTAAAAATCCAATAAACCTCCTTCTTTAAAGGCAAGTTATTTACAGTGGTTTTCCTCCCTGAGGGGATACATTTACAAGCTCAATGCCAATAATTCTAGGCAGGAAACATTGTGATTACATCTGAAAATAGTGTTCAGCAACAGATGAATTAGCTGTCCCCTTTGCTGGCAGATAACTCTATTTGTGTTCCCATAGCTATTGTTTTAGTTAAAAAGTAATTTTTAGCAATTTATCAGGGTTCAACCTACATCTCAAAGCCAGTCTAGTTTCAAAGTTAGATCCACAGACATCCAAATACCAAAGTTTAGGGGGTTCTGAGCATCTGTCAAAGACCTGTAACTGCCATCAGGTCAACTTCCAGTTTTAAGACTCATTTGTATAAAATTATTTTTGGTTTGTTATCCAATGAACCCTCACTAAAGGATGTGGAGAACTGATTGTAGGGGGGACTGCTACTTCAAGGTCTTGAACAACTTATGCCTGTCTTAGTCTCCCAACAATTCTGAGTTTCCAGATTTGTTTCTGGATGTGTTTCTGATTTGTACTTAGCAAAAGGAAAGTCTTATATCACCAGTTCTAAACAACAGCCTGTGAGTAAAAGCATGAAGTCTAGA
The DNA here is from genome assembly GCF_000699145.1 of Aptenodytes forsteri. Classification (NCBI taxonomy): domain Eukaryota; kingdom Metazoa; phylum Chordata; class Aves; order Sphenisciformes; family Spheniscidae; genus Aptenodytes; species Aptenodytes forsteri. Next base: position 3,854,780 of record NW_008795932.1, read on the forward strand.
ATGGATATTGGTCGGACTCCTGAGGGAACCTTTATTTATTGAATTTGGGTTTGATATCATTCTTAGTGTGCAAAGCTTAAGGATGAGATAATGATGCTTAAGGTGCCTCTAAACAAAAACAGTTTATGTTATTCACACGTCTAATGAGAAACGCACATCTAGGCAGCCTGAGAATCATTGGAGACCAACTACATGGCTTCAGCTGCTTTCATTATCCTTATATCCAGTTTCCAACTGTGCCACAGGTGCACTTGGCAGTAAACCTAGTATGAAGGCACACTGAGTGTTTTGAGCTAATATAAAAGCAGAATGTCACCTCTCCTTTATAGGCCCTGATGCAGAGTAGTCGTTCCCAAAGTGCAGGTTAGGTTGTGATAGAAGCTAGTATCAGAGTAATGGATATGAGGGTGTATGGGGTTTATATGGCAAGGTTTTGGTAGTGGGGGCGCTTCTGTGAGAAGAGATCAGGGCCTGCCCCCATGTTGGACACAGCTGGTTCCAGCCAGCTCCTAAATGGACCCACCATGGGCCAAAGTTTACTTCATTAGCAAAGTTGGTGGTGTCTCTGTGATAACATATTTTAAAAAGAGTAAAAAATGCTATGTGAAGTGCATGAAATAACTTTTTTTTTTTCATTTACAAAGACAAGTCCCGTTCAAATATAATGTGAAATTCTTGCTTAGTTCCGCTTTTTAGTCTTAGTTCCTCATGCTTACAGTGATGGCATATCTGCCAGAAAGAATAAAAAGAAATTATTTAGAAAAGTGAGAGAATTACCTACAAACATATAAAGGATATAATGTTTTGTGTGATTACATAGTAAAAATACAATACCTCAAACCCCTTACTCACCTAAGAATACCTTACTCACAGGACTAATCATCCTGATTTACACAGTGCCACAGCATAAGCAAGGAAGACACAGGAGAGAAGCTTTTGTAGGATCGGGCCCTCAAGTGACCCTGGTGATTGCTTTCTCTTTTGGCAGTAAACTTTTGTGAAAATAAATTGCCCAATCTACAATTTGTCCCCATAGTGTTCCACTGTTTACGGATCATTTACAACACTCTTGTGAGCACCTTGCTAAAAGTACTTTGAAATATCAAAATGGACATTATTTGTGTAATGAGGATTGGGGTGTAATAGCTTCATTCACACATGAGGAATTTCAGGCTTTCCTGATAGGCATCTATTAAACAAAATGGTTTGCTACCTCTGCTTGAGGGGAGAAAAACCTTTGTGTTACTGCTCTGGCCTGAGATTAAATAGGGCTTATGTCTGAGCAGGAGCTTTTTGTAACAAGAAAAAGCAGCACATTTCTGCTACAACACTTTTGTTAGGGTGACAACTGAAGTGGGAAATAATCCATGCTGCTGTCAAAAAGAAGAAAGGGGTTGGGAGAAATGTTTCAAGAACATGGGAGCCTAACTCCCAAAGGCATACAGTTAGGCTCAATTTCCAGCTTTATTAACATTCTTAAAGTTGCAGGTGAGTGCCCAGGAGAATTTTCTGAAATCCCACCTTTTCCATCTTAATAGTCAAAGAAATTCCAGTCTTAGGCCAACTGTGCCACCAATGGCACTCATTGAGATGGGATGAGCAAAACTATTTCTTTCAAGTACAGCAAGCCATTTACTTGTCTTTATTATAAACTCTTTCACTATGTCTATTCCAGTTAATTAAATAGCTTGAAGAAATATTCATGGGTTCTGAAGCTTCATTCCACCTACAGTGAAATTGTGATTAACTTTGGCGTGATTTTAATCTGGGCTAGCCTGTACATTTTAGGCCTTAGTACAAGCTTGAGATCATTCCCAATAGGCAGTTTGGATGTGGCTGCTCTGATTTGGAGGCAGAGTTTAATAGGACAAACAGAGGCCATTCTGTTTCACTCAGATTTAGTGCCACAGGAAAATTCTGATCAAATTTATTTTAAATCATTGTCTCATGGTTTGCTGCCCCAGTTTACCACATAAACTCTTAATACTGGCATTTGTTGCCATACCTTAAGACACTATTGACCTGATTCAGTTGTCCACCCCGGGGTACCTACTGTAATTTGAGATGCTTTAGAGTACCATGAGTGGCTTCCACTTTCCAGAAGGGCATAGGTTTTGTATTATATTTGCCAGTCCCATGTGAAGGTTTCTGACAGCTTTAGACATCTCAGATGGTGCTAGACCCCTTTCTATAGAAAACTGAATTTCAACTCTGGTGAAAATTCATTAACTTAACTAACTATAATGGAAATTTACAGCTTTACTTACACCTTAAACATATGAAGTTATTGTGATCTGATTTGCTCTGGTTTATTTTCCCTGAACTCAGATGCCACTGCAGAATGGCACAGGTCCTATGACTTATCTCCCTAACTCCTTAACTCTCAAATATATATGACATTTCACATAGCTTTACACACCGATGTTTAGGCAACTGCCTATGTTTATATGCTTGTGCAATAGGTATTTTGATCTGAAGCTGAATTCTACCCTCAGTGACTGTTAATCAGAGAGTCTGTCCTGAAGGAGACACTAAAAAATCATTGCAGTGAACAGATATGACCGTGTCCATACTAATAAATTAAAAATGGCCAGGTGAATGCCTTGGGTCAACTAGCACTTTATCAAGTAATGCCTGAGGGCAGTCAGGAGTTAGTTAAGATCATGGACTACTGCAACTAGGCACTTAGGACAGGGCCTCACTGTTTCTGAGTTTTTACTTTTGGACTGTTTTATAGTGTGGACACAAAAGCTGCTGTGCTAAATGATCTCAGTGCCAGAGAATGTACCTTATTCTGCTTTATTTACCAGTTTGGGTGTTTTGTGTGAACAGTTAAGTTGCAGTTTTGTTTCACAGTGAAAGTGATCTCACAGCTTGGTCTCTTTCTGCCACAGGATGGTCTCATTGCCTTTCTCTTCAGGCCCCTGAGTAACTTTCATTTTCATCTCCTCCTTCACACCAATACTGGGGCTTGTTTGATCTCTCAGAGAAGCAGTTCAGAGAAAGCTGTACATTTTTCTACTTTACTTATTTTATGGGTCACCTGAGGGTTTCATGCCCACAGGGATCACACTTATGCAAATGCTTTCACAAAGGAAACAACCCATGGGTGCATTGGACCACAGAAGGGAAAGGGAAAAACAGAAACAGTAGGGCTAGGAGACACTAAATCACTATTTCCTTTATCTGTACTGTCACAGTGCAGCCTGAGGCTGCAAATACTCTAGAAGTCTGTGCTGATTTAAAAATGGTGGTGCAGTGGTGAAGTGGCTGAAGTGGTGTCCCCTCCTTCTGCCTCAGTGGTGGGAGCTTTCAGTGGTGTGTTTCTGCCTTGCCATGCAGTGAGCCAGATCAAGTGTCTGCTGGTAACTAACTCTGTCTGGTGGGTTAGCCTTGGCCCCCTTCCCCAGCCATTCTCTCCCTCCCCCAGCCACTCTCTCTCTCTCCCTTCCTAATAGGAGAGGGGGACGAAACAGGATGGAAAAGCTCATGGGTTGAGATAAGGACAGGGAGATCACTCACCAATTCACAACATAGGAAAAACAGACTTGACTTGGGGAAAATTAATTTAATTTTTTTTCAGTTAAAAAGATATTTAGATGGTGAGAAACATAGACAAGAACTAAAGTACCATCACACACCACCCCCCTTTTCCCCAGGCCCAAATTCACTCCTTCAATCCAGACTCCTCCCCATCCCCCAGCAGGACAGGGGGTGGGGGTTGCGGTCAGTCCATCACAGCCCCTCGCGGCCGCTCCTCCCTCCTCACACCTCTCCCTGCTCCAGCGCGGGCCCTTCCCCGGGCTGCAGCCCTTCAGGGACAACCTGCTCCCGCCTGGGCTCTCCACGGCCGCGGCTCCTGCAGGAAATATCCCCCTGCTGCGGCCTGGGGCCCTCCCCGGGCTGCAGGGTGGGTCTCTGCTCCAGCGGGGTCTCTCCAGGGCCGCAGGGGATCCCTGCTCCGGGCCTGCAGCACCTCCCGCCCTCCTCCTCCTCCTCCGGCCTCGGGGTCCCTCTGCTGCTGCTCCCTCCTTGGCTTCCTCCTCCTCTGCCTGTGCCGCCTTTTGCCCTTTCTGGCACCTCTTTTCCCCCAGGTGCCCCCAGCTTGGCCGAGGGGCTCAGCCATGTTCTGTGGTGGGGCCCTTGGAGCCGGCTGGGACCGGCTGGAACTGGTTGTGTCCGGCACGGGGCAGCCCCGGCCTCTCCTCACAGAGGCTGCTCTGCAGCCATGACTGCCAACACCTGGGCATGGACACCCAATACACCCTGCAAGAAAAAAATCCCCAAACAGCTTTTTTGGGGTCTGTCATTTTGTAAAACATCGTACTCCACATAGTCACAGACTACCCTGGGACTGACTGGCAGGAGCAACGGCCCCACTGCCACCACTGCTGGTTAATTCAGCTGGATATCACAAGAAGACATGCTTTCCCATTGAATACTTGGTGCTGTCATTTTGTTTCAGCTTCCATTTTATGACAGGGAGTCACCATTTTATGAAATGTCATATCCTATGTGTTTTCATACCGCCCTCTGATTGGCTGGCAGGATCTGATGCCCATTCTGGTTTTCCCAGAAGTATGTCATAACTGGAAGGCCATGCCCACCATATACACAAAAGCGACCACCTTTGAGAACATCACACACCTATGTGTTTTCATACTGCTGTGTGATCTGCTGGTTGCCATTTTTTGAAACTCATACCCATGTGATTTCAGAACACCTTTTGATTTGCTGCCTATTTCCTTTGAAGTGGGAAGTACTCACATATATGAAAATATAGAAGAATTATATATGTATATGTATGTATATACAAAGCTGTAATTCTCTTTTTATGTATAAATATAAAAAGACTCCTTGTCTGGAGCCATCCCACTGTTTCATCAGTGCAGAGACCAGCTGGGGTGTTCCCTGGCCACCCTAAGAATTAAGGACTTTAATGCATTGCGTACCCAGTGTATATCCAACCACATTGACATTATACCTATAGGATGAAGTTGACTTTCACCCTCATATCTCACTTTTAACTTAAATTCCATAGCTTTTGACAGAGTACTAGAGTACAACTCTTTGCTGACAGTAAGACCCAGAATAAGTCCCTGTGGCTGGGAGATGGCAGCCCTTTCAGATGATACCATGCCGCAGGACTGTGCTGACAGACCAGACTCAGGCAGCAGGTCCCAGGGCACTCCTCTGCAGGGGCCAGGTACCGGTGTGATCACTGGGGCTGCTTGCAGAGTTGCCAAGGAGGAGCCTGACAGGCTGCAGCAGTGCTGGCTCTTTGGGACCGGCTGTAAGGATTGTGTGGCCAGTGACGTATCCATGAGCAGCTTTGCCTTTGGTCTGGCCCCATCTTGCCTGATCAGCTGCTGCTCACTAGGGATGGAGAGCCAGGGAACAATGCTGCCTGGCTGGTGGTGCTGGGCCTGGCCAGCTCTGATTGCATGCTGGAGGCTGTAAGGGAAGGCAGGAGGCCTATACGCCCAAGCAGTGCTCCCAGCCTTCCCAGGGGTAGGGTTAATATGCCATGCTACCCTGTACACCCATTGCCAGGCCTTGTCTGGCCTATGGGTCTAGCTTGGGGGCACCCTTCATGAGGAAACCCTTAATCACCACTGTTATGGATTTTCTGCCCATAAATATCTGGGTCAGCATCTATCCAGTGACATAGCACGCATGCTGGAGGGGGGAAGCAGATGTCACAACCACTGAGCACCTCTCTGGGGCTTTGCAAAGTATCCTTGAGGGTTTTTTCCCCCAAAGGCCAGCTCTGTTCTGCAATGTCACTTCAGGTGTTGCAAAGAGTTTCCCTGACCTGTAGCTACCACTCCAGAAGGGTCCCACTCCAGAAGTGGGACAGAAGGGCTGGACATGCACGTTGTGCTTCATCTGTCTGCTCAGTCTACGTATCTCAAATACTCCACAAACTCTCAAATGACACTGAATATTTATCTGTAGGGAACTGAATGTACAGAATAATTCAGGTGCTTAAAGTTAGGTGTCTAGTATTATTTTAGATATCCCAAAGTATCCTGCCTGATCCTAACATGTAATTTCTCAGCTGTCCTGTAGATCCTGTGTCATAAATAACAGCTCTAGGTGGATAACTCAGGCATTCCAGGACATCTAAAATGGCTCTACATATATATTTTTAGGTGTTTTAATTATTTTCCTACAGTGAGACATTTAAATACAATCTGGTACTGAAAGATATCATGAGGGATACAGTTCTGTGCTCCAGTGGTTACAGCTCACCTGAAATATTTTAGAACTCTGCCAGGATGGGATGAAACCAGTCCTACAAATGCTGGGTTTGTTTGGTTTTGTTTGTTTTTTGTTTTTGTTTTTTTTTTACTTTAGCACTAGAGATGACCCTTTACTTTGACAAATAGGGAATTTCATCTCACAAGGTATATGACTGAATGTTGAACTGCTTATTGCAGTATAGATATCTGTTAGGAACTCCTGCCAACCTAATGCCTGCCCAATTGCCCTGTGGGAAATAATTCTGCAACGCTGTATCAAGAATGTAAATCAATGCACTAGGTCATAGTAAGGAAAAAATAATTTATTTTAAAACACAACTGGTTTCAATCTGTCCCACTCACAGTCATACCTACAGCATCAAGATGCACATAAGTAGTCTGCCAAGCATTCAGGCACTAAGACACCTGTATCCAGGGAGTCCATCCAGGATTGCTTGCAATGACACAGAGGAAAAGGAACATCAACCCCTCCCCACACTTCCTGGGTTCTTTGGGGTGTGCTGGTTTTGGATGTGTCTCATCATACCTTTCAGGAGGTGACAGTGATTAATCTCTCTATCCTTTTGCATCTCTGAGAGATATCAGGACTCTGTTTCTGTTTTCTCATATACTGTAGGCACATTGGTATTTGCTGGAGAAAAAAATGACAGCTACCTTTTATGATACATAATTTTTCTTCCTAAAAGTCTCCCTAGCTTCTGGCTTGCCCCATAGTATTTCCGTAATTTATTATGGTAAACTTTCCACCTTTCTGTCCCAGGATTACAAAAAAGGTTATAATTCACTTCTTTTTATGCACTCTTTTAATCTATAAATTCTAATCTGATCCAATCTTCATATTATATCTGTCCTTTTTATTGGATTCTGGTGACCTTCATGGTGTGCCTTCCCACTCTCATCCTCCATTCTTCACCTTACATCATCCCTTTTTAACTGAGACAAACTGGGAAAAAAAGTTTGAGAGGAAGGGAAAGAGCACAGATAGGAAAATAAAAATTTTTGTGTAATGGGTAACAGGATTTATTTCACTTTTAAATACTGTTCTAAATACTCTTTCTATGAGTTGTCATAATACTCTTTCACTGAATGTCCTGCTACAAATTTATCAAGGGCTACCTTGTTGGCTATCATAACTTTATAATAGAGATTTCAGTTGACATGAGATAAAGATCTTGATCCAGGTTCTGTATTCAGCATTTATGGTTGGGAGAGGCAGCTGAATCCCTCCTGAGATTAGCAGCATAGTGATCAGTGCTAGATGAAGTTCAGTTCCACAAATCCCTCTTATGAGAAAGTCACGATGTTCAAAAGAAAACGGAGCTGTGCAGGAATCAGGCAGACATTACTAATGAACTCATACTGACAAGAAGAACCTTGCTTTCTGCACATGATTACATCACAGACCGTGTTTCATACAATGTAAAACATCATTGAAACATAACTTCAAAAAACATGCAATGTTTGTATCTTCAGTCTTGCATTCTGTTAGGAGCAGCTGGAGAAAAAACAACTGTAATTGGAAGAAAAGAAACTATTCAACTGCTTTATCATCAGACAATTAAGATAATTTGGAAAATTGTTTGAGAACCATTAAAATAATAATGAAAAACTGCTGATAAAATTGTAAAAATGTAAGCCCTCAAAAGCAGACTAAGTTGCTAAAGAACAGCGTCTTCAGGCTTTTTTAATGGTTAGGATTGCTGTCTTCCACAGCAGCCCTTGCATGACATCCAGTTTCAAATACTGTGGTTCACATGAAGGTAAAATAAGTAAAATAAGTAAATAATTAAATTGTGTTCCGTATGATTCTGCATTTCCCTAGTACATCTCTTGTATCCTTACAGTCTATAAGAAACCTCAAGAACAGAGATATCTGCTAGACCAATAAGAAAATTCCATTTTGCAGAATTATTGCATCTTAATAGAATCTTATTAATCTGGTAAACAGGTGAAGGGAAATATTGTCCCAAGGCAGACGACGAATGTGACAAAATGAATGTAAATCTTCTTATTTCCATCATGTCTTTAGTCCCTGACCTGTCTTCTGTCAGACATGAATCCTTTGTTCACTGAGGAAGGAATTAGTACTTGATTACCTACTGTAGGACACAAAATTCTAATAATGGAAAAAAAAACACTTAATGAAAAATTATATACTGTCCTGGTTTCAGCAGAGATAGAGTTAATTTCCTTCCTAGTAGCTGGTACAGTGCTGTGTTTTGGATTTAGGATGAGAACAATGTTGATAACATGCCGATGTTTTAGTTGTTGCTGAACAGTGTTTACACTAGTCAAGGACTTTTCAGCTTCCCATGTTCTACCAACTGAGAAGGCTGGAGGTGCACAAGAAGCTGGGAGGGGGCACAGCCAAACTGGCCAAAGGGACATTCCATACCATGTGACGTCATGCTCAGTACATAAACTGGGGAAAGCTGGCCGGGGGGGCCGCTGCTCGGGGACTGGCTGGGCATCGGTCGGCGGGTGGTGAGCAATTGCATTGTGCATCATTTGCTTTGTGTGTTATCATTATTATTATTATTACATTATTTTTTAATTTTATTTCAATTATTAAACTGTTCTTATCTCTACCCATGAGTTTTTCTCACTTGTGCTCTTCCAATTCTCTCCCCCATCCCACCAGGAGGGGGAGTGAGCGAGCGGCTGTGTGGTGCTCAGTTGCTGACTGAGGTTAAACCACGACATATACCAATTGGAACATCATATAGGCAGTTCAAACTGCTGAACAGTCTAACTTTATTCATACATGGTGTACATTGCCTGAAGTCAACAGTATGACAGCAAAGAATAATCTATACTTGTTTGAGCAAAACATAAAAAACTTGTTTGAGTCCCTAGGTTCATCATCAAAATCACTTTAAATAAATCTTACTTTTCCATTTTATGACAAGATAAAAATACTTGCTGATAATCTTTAACCATGCAAACACTGACATTTTTATGTAACCATCAGAATATGAAAAAAGAAAAAAGAAAAGAGTCGTCTTATTTAAAGAAACTGCTTTTATAGTCATAAATACATGAAAAATACCAGTATTTACCAAGGTGAAGAATTCAATCTTTTATGCTGACCCTAATTTCTTTTAAAGCACTTTCTTGCCACCTGTTGTAAACTCTAAGTGTCCCATCTTCCAAGCCAAGTTTCCATTTGGCTTCTAGTCAGACCAGCAATTTGCTTTTTAGTTGCTTCAAAGAGGGTATTTGTGCCCCCAGAGCTTCCCACCTCCGCAGGAGCATAGCCAATGTCTTGCAGCACCGTGTACAGCTCACTGTCCGTCCCAGTAACACTCCACCGTTATCCAGGCAGCCTGGGGCCAGACGTGGGGCCTCTTGATGTGACTCACAGGATGGATTTCTCCTCTGCACATAGCAGGGGGTGCACAAGAGAACCTTGGTGGCCTCCTGGAGCCCTCAGTCATGTTCCACCATGTTCATGCCCCTCTATCCTTCTGGTGTTCCCCCACCCATGTAAACGTCCCCCCACTCCAAACATGGTAGGGCTTGTCCAGCAGCAGTGTAGAGTCAAGGGGTCCTGAACCTGCCTTATACTTTTGCTTAATTACTTTTTGTTGACTATTAAGCTTCAATTATTGATTTCATTTAAATAAAAGAGATGTTGTAGTCATGTCTACTGATATACTGCTACTAAACACATGTAGGAAATTAAATTCTGGACAATCAATTTAACTCACATACAGAGAAATGTTGTTAAATGTGTATGAGAGGTGCTGGTAGCTGGTCAGACTTCTCCAGCCTTTTTTCTTTCCTCAAATGCTGCTGTCCCTTCTATGCCTGTTTTCCTTTCTTTGCATTCTGCAGGCCCAGACAGGTCATGGCACACATCTGTCTTCTAAGGAGTTATCCTGGTTTAAATCCCTTATGAAACTAATTTGATACATTTGTTTTGGTTTTTATTTGCTTTGGAAGTGAAGGAGGGAAATTCAGTTAAGGTTGGTTCCATTCCATTCATAGTAATCACATAGTAATTTCATATGCTTAAGCAATCCATTTTCAAATAACACCTTTAATTCAGACTAATTTTATTGAAAGTCTCTGTGTAGACAAGCTTAAAACTCACTTGAGTAAGTATTAAGAAAATTAGGGAACTCTGGAATAATAGACACACAGTCCAAATTACATCCTTGAAGTCCATTTCATCACAGTAAAATAGAAGACAAGAAGAAAATTGCATATGTACATATACAAACAGAGCTGCTCTTTACCCTGATGCAATACAGTAGTAGATCACAACAGAACATACCAGAATTCTCTTTATTTAAAACCACTGTGAAAGAGCAGAGCATCAGGAATAATTAGAATGCTTTTACTTGATTAAGAAGACATGCTGACAAAATGATGATTGCAGTTTAAAAAAAAAATGCTGTGGAGATTGCTTCGATATTAGAATCATAGAATCATAGAATCATTGAGGTTGGAAAAGACCTCTAAGATCATCGAGTCCAACCGTCAACCCAACACCACCATGCCCACTAAACCATGT
>NW_008795932.1:3866676-3890798 GCF_000699145.1 Aptenodytes forsteri
CGCGCCACGTCCTGTTTGCCCGCCCTGTTCGCCGCGCTCCGGGTCGCTCGCGCTCCCTGGAGCTGCTCTTCTAAGTGAGGGGGTTTGGCCACCGCCCCTCTTGTCCCCGCCCACGCTGAGTCAGAGCTGCCGCTTGTCAGGAACGCCCTCCTCCGGCTCGGGGAATGGGGGGGCTGGGGCTCCCTCTCGCTCCCTGCGCTTTTGCTTTTCACGGGTTTGGCCGCGGGTTTGCCGCTTCAGGAAGGGTCCCCCGTCGCGATCCTCCGCTCCGGAGCCCTTCGCCTCGGTGGCTTCCAAATATTGTTGTAATTGAGCTAGTCAGGATCTGAATCAGTCATGCCAAGAGACTGAGCCATGAACATCTCAATGGAATGTCCTGTGTACTTTGACATGGTTCTAAGCTAAGGCCAAGAACTGTTTTGAGGGGCTCTTGTGTGTTTTTTCATTTGCAAATAACTGTTTATTTAACATTTTAAAAAACGAACAGGACACTTCATTAGGAACTGAAGTTACTTATCTGTAGATGAAATTAAGCAAGAAGGCATGCATATAGTAGAGTAGCAGGGCTACTTCATTAGGATGTGAGAGACTCAAATTCATTTCCTCACTCTGCCTAGTGCTGAGCAGTGATTTGAATGTTAGTTCTGCCGCCTGAACGTTTTCCAAAGTAATCTTTCATCTAAAATTAATGACTTCATTGATATAGTCTGTCAGGTCTCTGTTTTCTCTGGCCTTGTGGTAAGCAAGAGGGAGATGAGAGCTTTAATTCCTCGTCCTTTGCATTTGAATCTAACAGTTGCCTTGTTGGTTTTTTTCGGAATGGACTTTGCACCTGTCTTCACAACTTTTTTCTATGACGGACTTTGAAAGATGTGACTTTTCATCTGATTTGGAAGAAAAAGCTTTCAGACACTATATATTTCTAAGGCATTTCCTGCCCATCTGTAACCTAGAAATACCTTGAGCTATCCCTAAAATAATGTATGACATAGAAAAGATGAAAAGTTTTTATTAATCCCAGATGAGTAAGCTTGCTCGATTATCGCCTTTCTAGAGGATGAGCTGTTATGCTTGTGTTTATTTAAATAACCATCTCAGAGACTTTAAAACCCTGAGATGAGGGATATTCATGTGAAGACTCTTCACATCCAGAGGTAATCCTTTGTGGATGTATCATAACTTTAAACAGTAAGAGTAAATCCAGGCAGTCCCAAATATGCGAGGGAAGCAGTTACAGGGAGTTAGCATGAGCTACAAAGTGGTTCTGTCAAAGAATCAGTAGCTGAAACAATGGGTTAGCAAGCAGATGTCTATGATATTTTGGGGGGAGTAGGAAGGTCTTGTGAGACTACAGATATTAAAGAGCTTTTCTATTAATGTGTTTGTATTTGAAATATTTAATTCATTAATTAAAGATCAAATCAAATTAATTTTTATGTTTGTTAGCCCAGACTATCTTTTCCTATAGAAAAATTCCATGTGCAGACTTCATGTTATCCATTATGACTAAATCAGTTCTGCAAATACTAAATACTCTGAAAGCTGAGTTTTCAGTGTGTCATGCCATTCACTCAAAAGTACTCAGCAGTTTTGGCCTTAATCTCTCAAGCCTCCACTTTGCAGTACAATGCACGGTGCAGAGGAAAAGCCACTAATTCACACAAGCACATGTATAACCTTTAAACCAAAGTGTTAATTGAGTAAAATGACTGTGGGGAGCTAGTATGTACCAAATTGATCCCTCATTGAATTAATTCTACTTCATAAATAAAATTTAGTTTTAAAGGCGGATAAAAATGACAAGGGCAGTAAACCCAGATAATACCTTCAATTTAAACTCTCCTAATACCTAGCTGTTGTGTAAAAGTCAATTAGTCATCGTCAGACATATTTTCTCAAAATATTCCCCTTGGAAAATATATTTAAAGGATAACTGTGATTGGCATGTGGTATCAACAGATGGATGTTATTTTTCAGAAACAGTACTTTCAAGTGCTATGGGAAAGAGCTTAATGAATACCATAGGTCAACATTTTATAATGGCTTTCATACAAAAGTGGAGTTTAGACAAAAGATCTTTACTCAAAATATTTCAAGAAAAGGGGAGATTTCTCTTTTTTTTTTTTCATTTTTTTCTCCCATTCATTTCTATTTTTAAATGTTATTTTGCTGTTCAGAATAAATACATTGAAGAATCTATACACACGTGCCCAGTACAATATAGTAAATAAATAAATAAAAACTAAAAAAAGTAAACTTTTCCCCAGATACACTAGAAAGTAGAAATTTAATGTTATTTTCATTTGAATAAAGAACATTTTCAATTTAGTCTTGTATCTCTGCAACTCAGAATTAAACTCAATGTCATCCATTTATTCAGTCTGTAGTGTTTTGATGCACAAACAGTAGACAGCAGCTGCACAAGGTCCAGGACTCTCCCTTCTACAGTTTGAGACAAGATCCTGAGCAGCTGCTTAGATGTCTTCATCTTAGATGTTCCTGTCTTAAAAATTAGGTTCCTGTTGGCAGAAGGAGTTGGCATTCAACACAATTACACTAGAACATAGATTCTATATTAAGTATCAGGCATCTTACAAGTGGCCTTATAACTCAATTTTCCTGTGCAATTCAATGGATTCTTTCCTTCTCCAGACCCTCATGGCCAGACAATGGGCATGGATCTCAGTTACAATCTGCTGACAAGATGCCTCAGGTATTTCCAAAGTTATGAGAAGCAGTAGCATGACTCAACAACTGAGCAATGCATGCTAGGCTTATTAAAAGGTGACTTTCTAGTAGCAGAATGTCATCAAAGGCCTTATCCCTTATATGCGACATGTTCATCACACATCCGTCTGTGCCTATGGGCTCTGTCCTTGTGGCCAGACATACAGAATGACCTATGTAGGGTGGCAATGTCAGAGTCCACTTAAATATTTGACAAAAGAGGCTCATAGTCTCTGAAGACTGACCTAAAGTACTTCATGCTGAACAGGAAAACACCTGGCTCTATTCAAAGCAGTGAACTGACTGTTCTCAGCTATCTGGTCTTGTTTGTCGTAGTCAAGGTTATTATACAGCTTCATCTTTGTAAAACCTTGGTGGATCCATATGAACAGGCTCCAGACTTTTTACACCAGCCCCAAAAAGGAGCTTCTCCCAGCTGTTTTTTATAGTCACCTTATGATTGAGCACTTACTGAGAATGTATGAGACTTAAGTTTGATTAATTTCTCTACCTGCCTCAAACACATATATATTTTCTTGACAGTGAACTAAACATCAGGTTAGGTCCTGCTCCTCTCTAGAGGACAGAAGGAATATGCCCTTTAATCACTTTACCAAAGGAAGGACACTGTAGGAAATGTCATGAGATCAGAGGACACAATTTATAAGGGAGCATCAAAGAACCACAGCAATCAGAGCACTTTTCCCCTCTCTCATTCAGAAGAAGGGAAACATGATTTTGACTTTTCTTACCAGATCTTTTCCAGTTGTAATGGGAATCTAGTTAGATCAGATGTAGACAGTGGTACTTCATTCCATCCTAATGATTCCTACTTTTTTGGATTTGCTGTCACCTAGTTTCACCTGGAGACAACGTGGTTTCCCTCTTTCCATATAATGGATTCTGCAACTTGCTTTCTGATTAGGGTATTCTTTAGAGGAACAAGAATTACAGGTCTGATTCTCTTTAATTAAAAGAAGGTACTGAACATGAGCTCTCATATTTTGGGTTTGATGAACCACCGCTAAGTTATAGAGGGGCTGAATGACACAAACAGTGCCAGAAGCAACATCTCTTCATTTTGATGCATGTTTGATGGAACAAGTGCTGCTGGACTGCAATAGACGATCCCCAGGTATCCCTTCTGAATTAACACTCTCAAATTAGGGATCGCAATCCCTTATCTCTGGCTCAATTTCTGATCTGGCTGTGCATGTACCTCAGCTTAGCTGCTTGCAGAACTACATAATCTAAACTCGCACAGCTCTTTTTCTTTTTTATCTACATATTAGTTGTAGGTCATACAGATGATATTTTTTTGAAATTTCAGCCAGTCTTTTGACTTAAATGAGCAATGACTTCAGCTTTACTTCTGTTTTTTCAAGTTCCTGGAATAAGGGAAATATTTATGAGTTGGGCCAAATTCTGACCTCACTTGTTTGGACATAAAACTAGACCAAATCCATTGACCTACTTTTGACCAGCACAAACAGAGCTGACCGCTAGCTGATATGGACAAAAAATAAAACATCATACTTTATAAAACAAAATACAAAACTTCATATGGTGATAAGGACACTCAATACATACCTTATAAATAGCCTATAAATCTGGTTTGGCAGAAAGAAAGGCCCAGAAATGGTGTGCACAGACATAGGAATTCAAAGGAATTAAGAGACTGGAGAGAGGGTGGACCTAAGTGAATAATTCTCAGCAAAAATTTTATATAATTTTCCTTTGTTAATGAGCTGTTTATGAAAAGACCCTAAAATTGTCTGATATATTTGGTGTCAAATAACACAAAATTAAAAAAAAATCAAGAAACTTTTCCCTTATTTAAAAAATTGATGAAATGTTTGGTGCGAATATTCACACACTGTAATTTGATTTTAGCTGGTGACATGCAAAACTGACAGCTATAGAACTGGATGCAGACAGAGGAAGAAAAAGGTAAGCACAACAGCAGGACATGAAAGGCAATCAGTGGGTAGAAATAGTGTGAAGAAGTGGAAATAAAGACTTAACTTTTCTGTGAATCTTCCCTTGCTTTTTATATCTGTATATTCTTACTGGATTTCAGGGAAAATTGAACAACAGAACAAAGACTGAATCTGATGCAATTTATTGGGCAGTTTTATGTTCTTCTTTGATTCAGAGTGATATATTATGTGGATTTAAATACCTAAGACAACCATTATGAACATCTAATCTTCCCCATATATTGTAGAAAATATCCAATATTGTATGAAATATTCTCTTTGGTTATTTTTGCTATTTTTTCTGTACAGGTAAATGTGGGTATTGTCACAAAGTAAATTTGACAGAATTATATATAGAGATGAACAGCAAAAGTATTTTTAATTTGTCAAGGAATTTTGTGATATGTCTTTTTTTTTCTTTTACTGGAATAGAGAATCAAGAAATGCCCATTAAAATAAAGGACTGAAAAAAAATAAAGTGCAGCCATTAAAGTTTTTTTTCCCTATAGAAAATCTTAATAATAACAATTGCATTATTCTGATTGGGGAATTTCTAATAAAACAAAAAATAATAAAAATGAGGAAAAGGAAGTATTTCACATTCTCAAACAACTGATCAAGCTCTTCACTTCTTTTTCTTTCTAAGTGAGCTTTGTTAAAAAGGTTTACTTTCAAAGAATCTCAGGTTTCTCATTTTTTTTTAAAGATTCTACACAGTTCTAGTCACAAACTTACTTGACTAAGTTCATTTCTTCACTTGAATAAACACTCCTGAACACTTGGAAAGGTGCCTCCACTTGTTTAACAGGCCAGAGGAGAGACAGAGGTTGCCTCCATTCTGTGTGCAAGGAGAAGGAGGACACGT
The DNA here is from genome assembly GCF_000699145.1 of Aptenodytes forsteri. Taxonomy (NCBI): domain Eukaryota; kingdom Metazoa; phylum Chordata; class Aves; order Sphenisciformes; family Spheniscidae; genus Aptenodytes; species Aptenodytes forsteri. The sequence goes on from NW_008795932.1 coordinate 3,872,248, forward strand.
GTTTCCAGCCTATCCATACGTAGAAAAGTTTGGGAAAATGCTTGGTTATCCTAATACTGTAGTTTATCCTAGGATACAATTCAGAAATCAAGTTGTTTCTGCTTTTTTTTTCTTTTTAATCCTCACTTGAGTTTAACTCATTCATTTCATTTCGAAGCACATTCTTTTCATTTTAGCATTTTGTTTTAAAGGTAACAAAAACTGTGTAGCATAAAATATCAGGACCCAAATTTCTCACCTTGTGTCTCCTCTGTGAGCTATGGGATTGCATACAATTAGGAAACGGAATTGAAATACCTCCATTAACACAGTATTGGTGTTTTAAAATCCATTTTTGTCATCAGCATTTTTTATTTATCATACTGGACTACAGCCCAGATACTCAAAGGTCTTTGAGTTTGCAACGGTCATAGATTTCACAGCAAATAGTTGTTTTTAATAACACTGAAATCCCTTTTGAAAAATATGGGCCTCTTTCCTGCCAGAGCCAGGTCTCTGTAGGACAGCAAGAATCCCAAAGCTCAACAAGCTTTGCATCAGTTCTGCAGGGTTTTGTTGTTTCAGAGCAATAACCTTTAGCTTTATCACAGCTCCTTTAGGAAGTGCTTTCCAGACATACACTCTCCTGGGTGCCAATTGGCTTACACTCTTCATTAATCTGCTGCTATAGAGTAAAAATGCAATTCATCCATTCTTAAAGAGTCCTGCTTTGACACAAGCTCATAGAGTTTCAGATGGCTGAATCCACTTCCTTTTTCTTTTCTTCATATGGAATGTGGTAATATTGAGTGTCTGGTCTAGGGAGCTGAGGAAATCCTTTCAAGAACTTTCACTGTTCATGCAGATAAAAGGGAGTTTTTTGTTTGGTTTTTTTTTTAACAAGACTGGAAAACTCCGCCTTATGACAAACAACTGGTACTGAGGTGACCCTCAGACATTGGCTTATGAAGAAGGAAGCATGTTCTTTTAGCAGAGTACATGCAGACTGGCTTTATGATAGTATGAATGACAGACTAGAGTTTCTCTTTATCTTCTACAGTTACTGAACTCTTCCTCAAATGACTTACTAAAAATGTTGACCAATGTCTCCAAACTAGTATATCCCACCCAACTTGTCATGGATGGTCCCACTTCTCACTCATAGCTGTGCATGGATCACCAGGGCTTTGGTACCATTGGTATTACTCACACCTTTACTCTTCAGTGGTAGCACATCAAGGGTGTTGACTGTCAGTCACTGTTAATTTTATCTAGCACAAAGTTGTCATATAGTATGTTACTCACAGCTTGTAATGTTGCATGCTGTGTCACTCCTGTTCATAGTAGCCAGGAACTATTATTTCCATGGGAAATCACAGCAGCAAAAACCTGACATCTCCCTTGTTCTTGCTCTACTCTTCAAAGCATTATAATTTTCTGATAACATGGAGGATGACACACCATGATATTTTCCAAAAACCACAGGGAAACAAGTTCTTATCAATCAATAATATTCCTCTCCTCTTTTTTTCCTGACCTTATATATACTTCCTCACACACATAGAAAGACCCTGAAATATAAGCCAGAAATTTCCAAAAGCGGTGAATAAGAACCATTATAATCCTGCATTCTTAGACATGATTACAAAATTAGGTACTTCAGCTCGAATTGGACTCCATGAATTCCTTTGGGGCTTTTTATAGATAGGGAATCGCAAGAAGTGTGGGCTTTGCCTCAGACGCTTTATAGTCTAAGACCCTGACTGAGCAAACCTTCAGCTTGCTTTTTGTTTTTTTTATTTATTTATTTATTGTGGTTTTGTTTTGTTTTTGTTTTTTTTTTTGTTTTTTATTTATTTATTTATTGTGTTTTTGTTTGGGTTTTGTTTTTTTTTTTTTACCAGTTTGCATCCTTTTTTCTCATTGACTCTGGATTTTTACAGTTCCCTTCAATCCTCACAACATTTCAATCTCTGCCCTTTAAGGTCCTCTTGATCTTTTCTCCATACAGAATAGCCTCATTTCTGTCTGCTTGTCAGTTCATTGATGGATCTTTTGCTCCAGAGACTGGACTCCCATCTGCATCTCTGGACCACAGTTGTCCTGTCACTCTCTCCTCCAGTGTGTCCTAGCAGTCAGTATCTTCTCTGCCTCGTTAGCCCTCTGGATCCAGATGTCAGGTGTGTACTGCATCTTCAGTCCTCCTGAAAGCTCCTTGAAGAACTCTGTATTAAACCCAAAACAAGCTACTGCCAAGTGGCACAGCTAACCTTAGTATTAATGGCCAGACCTTCAGCCAGTGTAACTCCAGTGATGTCAATGAAGCTAAACGAATTGGCACCATCTGATAACCTGGCCTGTTATATCTTAGACAGAAAGGCAAGCTGTTTACCACATTTTGATGTCTTTCCCTTCTTCAAGACATGAGTGACTTAAGAACATGTGAAACACCTGTAGACTTGTCACCATCCTCTACTCTTTCTGCATAATATATTGGCAGCTCTGACCTTAACTTTACCTCAACAAGTGGGACGCACAAGGGAAGACATTTCAGTGACTGCTACACTTGTGCTTCTCAATCAAGGGATGATGAGACTTAGACTTACTGGAAAGTTGGAACTAATCCCTCTGTTACTACATTTTATATCACCCAAAAGATTCTGGAACTTAATGTTTATGATTATTAACTTTCAGAGAATGGTGCTGGGCCTTGGCAAGAAATTTCCTGTTGAACATTTTCATTCCCTGTCAAAGTGTTAAAATTATGATTTTTCAGAAAGATTGAAAGAAAGCAGGAGTGGAGACTCTATGGGAGGCTATTGATCCCATCACTAAACTGGTCTACAGAATAATCAAAGCTATTTCTGGAGATCAGTGATCGTGAAGAAGATCTAATAGAAACAAGATAAGGTTAAGATTTTCAAGGCTCGCCAAGGAATTAATATTAACAACGGAAATCAAACATCAAAAATCCCCAAGGAGTCCTGGGTTACCTCTGTGTAAATGTCAATTCCTCTTAAATATATTTTATTTCCATTCATCTTTCTTCAGTAGGGCATGCTGTATATCAGTGAGTGTTTCTGGTTCTGATGAATAAAGCAGAAAACTTCGCTTACACTGCAGCTTCAAAGGAAGAATGGATCATAGGACAGGAAAGGACCTCTTAGGTCAGTGAGATTATTCCTCTGCCATCAGAGGAATATGCATCCAAATCATGCACCCCCATTAACAGCATAAGTTACATTCTTATTTAAACTTAAATAAATCCTGCTATCTAACGATAAGTTTCCAAAAGCATATTCTAAGCCAGAACAGGCTGAAATACCTTCTAAATGCTCTTCTTTTCCTCATTGACTGGAAAATTTAAATTGAGATTGAAATGACTGGATGTACCTAGAAATTTAGCACAGACTAATTACCTAATTTTTAGATGGTCAAACTTACTGGTCATGAAAATTATGTCATAAGTTTTTTTATCCAAACTATTAATAGAAAGCTAGTTCAGAAGTTCATTCCTTAGATGGATTGAAATCCTTATACTTTATAACCTGTTTTTTGTGTTTGGTGTTTTTTTACTGTTAGTTTTTAAAACATACTTATCAACACTCCAGACAATCAAGATGCTCCCAGATTTTCATCCTGAATCCCTTCATAAAAATGGCTTTAAGCTCTTCCACATCCTTCACCTGGCATCCTGGCATCTAGCCTTCATTGCAATTGAGGCATTATAGCTTCATCAAAACCATTTTATCACATTGTAGTTTTGCATTTTATCAGCAATGAAGCTGTTCATTAAAAAAATCGGTCCATATTTAAGAAAATATTTGCATTTTATAGAGTTACTAAAAGAAGGACTGGCAAGACAGTGGTGATGGGATGGAGAAGATAGCTTACTGATGCTGCAAGGACCTGCACCCAGTATCTTTGTATCAGTAGATAAAATCATGGCACACATGGCTCACTTAACAGCATATTCCATCCCAGTTTGAGAAACAAAAGGCAAAGTCAGAACCACCGCCTCCTCCTCTGTTGGCAAGATGAATATTATCTTGCTTGTTTTGCATGCAACCACAATCACCTGCCTAACCAGAGATTCAGAAGCAGATTATAATGTTCATACCAAGTCTTAGCTCAGCACAGTGTGCATAGTTATATCTGCTGTATTCTGAAGCAGAAATTCTGCATTTTCCCAAAAGTGGCATTGCTCAATGATTAAGATGGATGAGGAGATCATTTTTCAGGTGAGTTTATCACTCTCTTATTACAGTATAGATAGCAGAAGTTGGTTTGCAGTGAGAGGAGAGTTATGATGTGAAGATGTCTTTCTCTTTAAGGAACTTGCGCTAAAATCTATGTGTTAAAACCAGTTGATGAGAAGGCAGCATGTGAGGTATGCCCAGACACCATTCTCCCTCATGGACTCTTTCTTTTGATGTTTATTAACTTCCCTGTTATATTAAAGACTCCTTGTGGTTCTCGGCTGTAAATCAAAGTTCTCCTTAATCACCACCTAAGAACACCCCAGAGAGATTCCCTGATGTGTGATGACAAGCAGCAGTTTATCCAAAGATCCATGCAGATCACCCTCATGTACATCGTGGCAACGGAGAGATTTGCAAATAAGGAGCATAAAAAGTAAAACTTAAAAGCTATCAATAAGAACTGGTGGTGAATCAAAATCACTTTGAAATCAGCAGAGTTCTGTGCTAAGTTCAGCCAGCCTTTGATGAGGTCCCTAAAAACAAAGCAAGATGATGTATTAATGTTTGAAAATTGTTTTGACATTTCCTGGTTAATCGTAAGGAATAGATTCATTGTAATGTTATTGAAGGTAAATGCTTTCAGTGATCATTGATATGGCCTATATGGTTTTTTACATGGAATTATTACTGACTAATTGTCCTTGATAAAATAAGACCTGGATTCCCTTCTTGGCTCTGTCCCAGGCTTCCTAGACAAATGCTTCAATCATTCTGTGCCTCAACATCCCAATTTATGAAATGGGATAATCGATGGTGACTACTTTGAGATATATTTATTAAAAGCACTGTGAAGAAGCTAGTCCATACCGCTAAATTGATGAGGAAACCTGCTCAAAAAATCACAATAGATGTCTTTAAACATCCTACATACATAATTTATTTCATCCTGTAGCAAGAAGATAAAACAAGCAGGCAGTTATTACTTATTAGTGAGGATGAAATCACTCAACTGAATCATGTGCTAAATTCTCCTTGATGACAACTCGTTGATGAGACTTCCAGTTCTCTGGCAAACATAAACAGTATTTTCCTGGCTTGTATCTGCCTTCTGAAAAACAGAGCATGGAATAGCCCAGAGTAGTTGGTGACACTGGATAATGGGTGCCAAATATCATGATAGTGTGTGTGTACGTGTACGAATTCAACACTCTGGAACCATGTTTCAGAATATTGGCTGATAAGAAATGCCAAACAAATAAACATTCTCTGTATTTGGTGCAAAAAATTCTTTATGGTCCAAAATCTCCAGGTCACAGTCAGATTTCCAAAGGGAAATTTGCAAGCTACAAGATAATCACATGTGCTAAGGAAACCATTACTGCCCCAACCACGACATCCTATCTTAGTGTAATTGGCTACCTTGATTCTACTCTATAATCATTATTTAATGACCAAATAGCACGTGGAAATGTTTTATCATCATCATTTAAAATGGCATTTTTACTGAAATTCTGTAATGAAACATGGAGTTTCTTTTATGTTTAGTTATTTAAATAGAGAACCATATACATGGATAACTATTAACAAGCTTTTAGTTGGCTCTTTCTCACTTTGTTGCTGTTGTTGATGAAAAGAAACTATACACTTTGTCCTTTATAGAAAGGAAGAAGAATTATCTGATCATGACACTGGTTCAAGAAAACTGACTTCCATTCTCAGTTCAGCAGCGTACTTGGGTGAGCCATTTAAATTGGTTGTTGCCTAAAATTTCTATAATAGAAAATATGGATGACAGTTCCCAGACAACCAATGGTCAGTGTAACCCCACATTGCTTGAGGTTCATTAAAAACCTCATCACCAGTGGATATAGAACATCAAGGTCTTTTGTGTCAGCTTGTTCTCTGTTTCAGTATTGCACGGCTGAAAGACAATAATACCGGTAAAAAAATAAGGTAGAACCAGCCTCTGAACGCAAGATAAATTTTCCCTGTTTTCAGAAGTGAATCCTATGAATCATCTGAGATCCACATAGCTCCTAAGCAAAGCCTGTGTTTATTTAGAACTTGGTCCAAGTTTACCACAGGGATTTTGAATATTGGATAAACTTCAGGTTTGTAACAAAAGGAAAGGTCGATATCTTTCACACTCCACATAACATCTATCTATGGATTAGCAGGAATAGCTTATTATATTGGAGAACTAAGAATAATGTGAAATGCATAATCAGTGCCCAAATATCTTCAAAGCCAAGTTCTCAGACAGTTTTCAACCAGATTCTAATTTTGCTTACAGTTAGTCCCACATATATTCATACATGGACCTATATCTGTTTTCCTAATTGAGGTCTACAAATACCTCCGTATGGGCAGGTGTGTTTTAAACCCTACAAACCTGGAAACCATGATCCTCTGTTTGTTTGTTTCCAGCCTGTCCTAGTTATTTTATATGCCTATTTTTGTAATATTTAAGTGGGAAAAAAATATCCATGCTCAAAGCTTTCTAAGTCTGTGGAAAAATGCCACTAGTGATTCAATCTCTATGGCTTCAACCAGAATTTTGCTTACAGTTAGTCCCACATATATTCATACATGGACCTATATCTGTTTTCCTAATTGAGGTCTACAAATACCTCCGTATGGGCAGGTGTGTTTTAAACCCTACAAACCTGGAAACCATGATCCTCTGTTTGTTTGTTTCCAGCCTGTCCTAGTTATTTTATATGCCTATTTTTGTAATATTTAAGTGGGAAAAAAATATCCATGCTCAAAGCTTTCTAAGTCTGTGGAAAAATGCCACTAGTGATTCAATCTCTATGGCTTAAGCTTATCTAGTGTTCCAGTGTGTAAATCTCCTATCTTCATTGTATTGTGCAGTGCTTTATCCATGCAAATCTCTTCATCATCCCTCTCTCACAGCTAAGTAGTTGCTGCATCCAAAGCCAATATAAATATGAACAATTGCAGTGTGCTTAGGTCTGTCACGTCTCCCTAAATACCCCTTTCAGGACCATTTTCTAAATCATTCAGACAAAGCTCTGTGGTCACCTTGCTTACAAAATGCTACCTCATTCCACTTTTTTAGGGAACCTTGCTTGATCTATGCAGATGCAAGGGTATTATTAAGGAAGCGTAAGTCATGCTTTTGAGATGGATGAGCTGATTTCCTGAGATGTGCATGGGTTTGCATAGACAACTATAGACAAGAGTCCAGCAGAGCACTTGTGGAATCAAAGTGCTCTTATTTCCCATATCTCTTGCTTTTCTGGACAGCTCAGGGCCAACAGAATGAAAAGTTGTGTTGACAATTATCCATCTCCTCCATCTCCTCCATCTCCCAGATGGCTAGCTCAAACTCCTTGTGTCCCATCTGGGCCCCTCAGTCACTGGCTTTGCATGTACCATTGTACATGGTTATAGCACCACCTTAAACAGTTGTCCATTTATTACGTGTTGAATACCCATTAGTATTGCAGCAAATTCTGCCTCCTGGGCTTATGGTTATATCTGGCCCAATGGATTATTTCATTGTTGTTATTATTCCTTCCTTTTATTTTGTAAATATTTTGAAGAAGAAATTACCTCCTTTTTTCACGGTCTGAAGAATGTGTCCCCTACGTCCATGTCAGTGGCAAAATGGATAAAATGTTGTATGCCACACATGGGTTCAGCTCTAATTCTAAATTCATGCTAAAAATGCTCCTGTTCTGCTTAGTTAGCTGATAGTCTGGTGGAACTAGAAGCATTATGTTGTGCTAGCCATATTGTCTCCTAATGTGCTATTAGCTAACGATGCCAGTCTTAATTACAGCAGCCTGATGAGGTGCCTACACTCAGGACAAACATTAGATCATCACAGCACTGCAAAAATGTTTATTTCCAATAAATTAAGAGTGAGTGTTCCCTGTCTAAGATTAATTGCTCTTTCTAGATAATATATATATGCGATATTACCTGCACTTTTGCTATTTGAATGCACAGGTTATATCTATATGAATAAATTAAATAGATTCAAACCATACACTGGCACTGAAATCTGTCAGCACAGAACATCCTATTTTCATGTTGAACTTTTAGACTTCAAAACACAGTGCCCACACACAAGCTGCCTACTGGGAACAGTACCTGGCCTGTAGTACCTTCCAGAACTGTATCCTGAGAATGCAATTTGGCCTGGGTCAAACTTCATCAGGCATTGCAGTTACCACACAAGGGAAGGTACCCTGATACTCTTTCACTGACTAGCCATACGGTATAGGTGTGGGAGGAGTTTGTGCGTGAGAGCACAATTACCAACTCTAGGCAGTAGATTACTTGCTGTATTTTAAAGCTTGTAAAACAGACAGGTATAGCTTATTGACAAACACTAACTTCACTATGTCACTGAAAATTAAAGAAATCTCGGTGAAAGTCAGCTATGTAAAGCCATTAGAAGTGAGGATTTACTTAAAAAAGTATTGTCACATTCGCTATAGTAGATGTGTTAATGATAGCAATCGTATATTTTTACTCGTCATATTGTTTGAGGTGATGTGCATCACTGTATCATGACAATGTTTTTCATTCTGTATAGTGCAGAGACAAATGCAGTTCCTATTCCAAACATTTAACTAATGCTAAGATTTTAAAAGGAACTACAAGAAAGTCATTGCCCATTTCTCACTGACAATGAGGTTTGCAGATTCTGCAGCTCTTTCTCACATTGCCTGAGTATTTTTCCCTCGTAAAGGCAAGTAAATTTGTGGTCCACTTTATTTACATCAAAAGAGGTCTGAGCTTTCAAGAAAAGCAGAAAGAAAGAAATTTATCTCAATAAAAACAACAAGTTTGATGGCTACACTGCTGGTAGCACTTTAATCCAATTAATTCAGTATGGAAATAGTGTTTTATATACACTGGCTCTGGACACCAATACCAGTGCTGGTAAAATTAGTGCATCAAACAGTGCCAAGGAGTGTTTCTAGATAAGGAAATATAATTGTTCATACTATTAAAATGCATCCTGTGACGGTGTTGAATTGTGCCAGCTAGCAGTCTCCCCAAAACTGTTGGGCATGGTTTGGGAGTTAAGACGGGCCAGGAATCATTCGCTGACTACAATTTGAATGTGGCCATGTGGTTTTGGAGACTAAGATAATTTATAGCATTAGTGGAAGACATTGCATGCCAACTGGCCTCAGAACCAGAGAACAGCCTTGGCAGATCCAGTGTAGGAGTCCAGTCCTAGCCAGTGTGGACAAGGACAGCTGTACACCCACTTCTAGTCGTGTGACCCAACACCAGCATCACTCTGTGCTGCAATTAACAGGGTGGGAGAGAGGGGAAGAGCTACCGCTTTTCTCATTGCCCTGTTTGCTGGTGAAACCGGGTTTGAATTTGATAAGGTACTGCTGGTGCCTCACCTGCATACTTGGCCATATCTTCTGGCCATATCTTTTACTACAATATTTCCCGCTCTTTGTTCTGAGCAAATTGTTTGGAATTTTCTTCCTCTTCATTCTCTTTTATTTTCTTTGAGATGTAAGTCAATATGGGGCCAGTAAATGAGGATAAAAAAACAGGGTATGGAGAGGAAACATTCTGCAAAATTAAGTTCAAATAAGGTAAATCCCAAGAAGCACCACATATTTATGTCAGTGCAGCAATAACTACTGGCTGCATATCTGCCCAAGGAGCATATTCCTCCTTATCCCATACCTAGTGGGCATTTTCTGTAACTCTGTCTTGTCTTGAAATATCACTTTCCTTTCTAAGTATAAACCATTTTTTACGGTCCTTCTGGAGCTACCAAGCAGTACTTCAACCTAACCAGAAGAGAAGGAGCCTTGCCAGCACTAATTAATTACCCCAGTAGAAGTTGTTTTCAGAATATGACACTGCCTTTGTTAATAGCATTTAGGAAAAGCTGTCTGGAATTACTGTCACCATGTTAATTTTTGACAAATTACCCCAGGATCTTGGTCAGCCTACTCTGGCGGCTGGATCTTATTGAGAAGGCAATGACTAGCTCAAGTCTGGCTTTAACCACATCAGGTCCACCCACTGACACAAGGAGGGGGGTCTGTTAGTGACAGTAAAAGGAACACAGCTGAGAGATGAAGCATCATCAGTACTAGCAACAACATTGATGCAGTAGGCAAGATGGATACTTAACAGTCACATGTTATAATTCTGACTGACACACCCGGACTAGTCCAGTTGACATGCTTACTCCATCAATTTTGTGACACTCCTTTATATTCAGTATAGCCTCATGAATATTACAAATGTGAATGTTATCTTCATTACAATAAATATTCCAATTTCATATCGGAGCTTTTCTATTAGTATTTTTATTCAAATATGTATCCAAATATTCAAATATTTAGTCCAATATGTAACTTCAAAATTTAAAATGTATGTTATGCTAGTGTATGATCTTGGGTCAGAGGAAATGTACTACAACTTTCCCATTAACTCTTAAAACAGAGGCTCTGATTCCATGCAATTATTTGGTTATGTTCATAGAAAATGACTATTGTTGCAAATTTTATATAAATAATATTTATTGGATGAACAGATAGGTGGGAAAAAAACCCAAATAAATACTCAAAAATATATAGTGTTCAAGTTCAAAGACAACATAGACAACATGGGGTGGGGGAACATGCTATCTAAAGTTAAAGGGTAGGAAGAAACTCCCAAGCAATTATTGAAAACATCTAACCCTGATCACTTATCTCTCAGATCAATTAGTCTAGAAAGTTACATCATGGAATCTCTGAAACTCATGAATTTCCAGCTGAAAATTGGTTTGCTGTCTTGCCTCTGATGATCCTAATGTACAGATATGCCAGGACTTTACAGTTTAATAAATTAGGTCCTGATTCAAAGAAGCCTTTAAAAATGTAAGGTACTGCATTACCTGGAATTAGGGAAATAAAATGACCTTTTTATTTTCCTTCACTGTGATTTAGTGTGAATATGTTAAATTGAATGACAGAAGCTGGGCAACCCTTCATTTAAACAGGGGTAGACATACATTCAAACTCTGCCAGATACCCATGGCCTATTCAACAAATTGCTTCCAATTTTCTTCTTCATGTTTCCTTCTTCTAATTGCCAGTCTAAATGTATTCTTATATACAATCACTCTAAACAGAGCAATTACCAATTATACAGTCAATTAGTATCTACCATGTTTTGAAAAGGCCAGGCAGAACCATCACCTTGCATAATCAGTTATATTAAAACATTCCTCTTCATCAATTGTCCTCAAGATGAATAAATCTCCTGAAGTGAAAGAAAGGAACACAGGTATTGTTGGTGCAAACAACCACTACTGAAAGGCAAGAAAAGGAGACTGAAGAGAAAAGGTTGCTATCCTCTATTGCCGAGTTTCATAGCCATGATGGTGTTACCGAATCTTGAAATTGAATTCTGTAGGGCAAATAAGCTCATGGTACTCAGATTTTTACAAAGGGGAAGGTGTTTTGCTGTGGGTTTTGAGGTGGTTTTTTTTTAAACTCTGAATATTTTTTTTTTTTAATCAAATTCTGTACTAAATTATGTCATCATTAATGTGATGCACAGTTCCACCCTAAGTACCGTGCTGTTCCCAATGCTGTCAGCTAAACCACCAAAGAGCATTATTTCAAATTTCATCAAAGAGTGTAGCACTGATGGTGTATAGTTATCCTACAGCCACAGAACTGTGGTACTGCTGAATTGAAGGCAACTGAGTGAATGGGTAACATGGGACATGTCTTTGGGATCCGTTTCAACCTTCTAATGGCTCAAGAGTTCCTTTATTTTTCTCTCATTTATACTAACATAATTAGCAAGAAGTTCACTGAATCCTCCTTGGTTACACTGATGCATGGCTCATTTAAGCAGAGTCAAGCCCACCTTTTTGTATATTTGCATGCATACAGAGACTTAATGCCACAAACACTGTGCAAATGTCTGTGTGTATATATATAAATATGTATGTACAGACACACATAAGTATACATATATTAAATATATCTTGGAGTTTAGCACCAAGAAATTTTGTCTAGCGGAGTCTGCACATGCAAAAAGACTGTGCCCATACGGACTGCAATAAAAATACAATTAAAATTTTATGAATATTTTCATCTTAGGTATACTGAAGTGATAAAGCACAGAATTTGATCTGAGTCATAAACCCAGGAAAATAGCCTTTCCACTGCTGTGGAAAACTCCCTTTTGAAATCAGAAACACCAAGGTGCCCATTAAGAAAAGAATGAATGTCATTGCACAGAAGTAAATTGCTCTCCATGCTTCAGCATCCTTCTGTAATGGAGGAGCAGGTTATACCCTTTCTGTCAACCACCTTGTTAAGAAAGGAATTGTCTGTGTTTGTGAAACAAATGCCTGCCTTCATCCATCTTTGTTCCTGATCATGAAAGAGTCATTAGTACTTGAATCCAGGCAGGCAGAATCATCCCATCTATTTCTTGTTACTAGAGCTTCTTGGAACCAACAAGGAATCGAAAAATATCTTTAAAAAAATTAACAGATAAAGTAAGTAAGTGTAAATAACACTTGCACTCTGAGAATCATCAGTGCTTTAGGTCTCCTTATTGCTCTTTCCTTCTGTTTTTCAGAGAATATATTTTCTCACTCCTGCTATCAGTTGTGAGCAACAAAGGACAAAGGAGTTGCTCAGAAGATATATGCTGTTTGTCATAGTTCTTGACAAGCAAGGAAGGTTAAAACTTAGATCCCACTGAATGTCTGGGTGAGATGACTCATGTGCAGCGGGCACAGAGAACACAGAAGAATTAATTTCTCCTTGCTGGATTCCCCCTCCAGCTGCAGTCACCTCTGCCTTTGCACTGACATGCTTATTCTAGCTGAGTGAGATCCAGGCTGTTGTCAAGGGCAAAGTCAGCTGTTTTCAAACAGATGCCCTATGCTCTGAAGACAGGACTGAGGACACCCCCATCTCCTGGAGACAGCCATTCCTAGAGACCAGGGAAGTGGTCCTGAATAGCCAGTCTATGTTGGATTTACATCGGTGTCCCAATCCGCATGAACCGTATTGACAGTGCCCAAAGCATAGTTCTCTTGTTCGTCATGAATCATATCAGATCAGTAGCTCCATTCAAAAAGTTTAAGATTATTTATCTTCTCTGCTGTCATCCTCACCTCATCCCTTCTAATGCAGATCTGCATACAGTCACAAGAATTTGGAACACATATGAAGAAAATGTCAACCATCAAGGCGCAGGCAAGAAGGCAAACCAGCTTGCTTTCTAGTGCAATGAATTAGGCGTATTTGCATAGTTTGTTACTGCGTCTTGTTTTAGAACTGATACCATCTTGCAGAGGAATGGCAGTTTCTCCTAATGAGCCAAATGGATAGCTAGTCTCTGCTGGAAAATACCTGAAAACAGCATATAGGAGTTTATTAACAACTTGTTGATGTCCCCCTTGATCAGGAAACAGAGTTCAGAGAAGAGTGTCCAGATGGTAAAAAGGATAAAACAGGCTATTCAACCTGCTTGAAAGGCGTGGAAAGCATTACTTCTAAATGAAAGGCATTAGCTCACTTGATCAAGATGACACTGGCAGAGTTTATTTGTTGTTTTCTTTTTCAGGTGATACATGTGAAGTGGAAAGCATCAGGTAATGAAGAAACTTGAACAAATTGCTTTCCTTTTCAGCACATGTGCTGGTGTCAGCCCCAGACAATGAAACAAGCAGATTCTGATGAAGAAAGCAGAAGTGTTGATCCTAATTAGAACAGACAAAGGCATTTTCATCCTGGATCCCTTGTTTAAAGGTTGACTCTTGGCAGGCATGTGATAGCTCAGAGCACTAACGGCACTGGTTACCAGGGCATCCATCACATGGGGGATGTGCAGCAAGTTCAGAACCACACTTCATTCCTGGAGCTGAAACACCTGCCAGAAGTAGATAGGTCATTCTCTTCAAATGATGACAGAATGATTTCCTCCCAGTGGAGGGCTAAAATCTGCTGGCAGACCTTTCGGGGATTCTGCAGCTATTGCTTATCTGCCTGATTATTGCTAAACTTAAGGAGACCTTAACAGGTTACCTAGGAGTTTTCAGCATGATACTAACCCCAGAAAGTAAACAATTTTAGAACTTGGATCAAAGATTAAAACTTAACACCAGGAGCCCAAAATGTAAATGACAAAATCCAAATGTACAAAGACATTTTAGGCATTTTCTAAGATTTTTCAAGAACCAAGCATAGGATGAAGAAATATTGTAAGTCATACATGTGAAGCAACCCTTTTTATTTTATTTGCTCTTGGATTGTCTAACATTAGCAACCACTGGCCTTATGTCATTGGTTTTAAAGTGGTATAAGGGACAAATGCAAAATAAATTAAAAATGAGACAACATTTATCAGCAAGTTACCCAGTGGCATTGGGATGATTCCAAAAGTAAAAACATTTTTTGTCATGTTGGCTATACTGGAGCACACAACGGTGACAGATTTGATGTGTGGAGTGGTTTCACAAGGGAAACCGGTGAAACTGCCTCCTGCCGACAGGAGGCAGTCCTGTCATGCAGATGAGTGCTATAAAAAGCTGCTCTTGCAAGTGTAAATGTGGTACTTGATCTTGTCTTCACAGTTTGGCATCAAATGGAATAGAATGCATTCTGATACCCAGGGTTAATATCTTCACATTTCTTAGGACAGTTTCTAAAGTGGAAAAGAAGGCCAGATACAGAATCAAAAGATAAATCATAGAATCATAGAATCTTTTGGGTTGGAAGGGATCTTTAAAGGTCATCTAGTCCAACACCCAAATAAATGAAAAGACAGTTTTCTTTTCCATATCATCCATATCTTCTCTTTTCCATATCAGAGCCTTGCACTGTAAACAGAGCATGGTTTTGATCTGACCAGGGAAGAGAGTAGTTTTACTGTTGCCTGGTTGCTGTTTATTGGGCTGATCCCTCTCTACCACTCTGGTGTCTCATATACATCTGCTCCTAATCACAGCCACATATTTGTGATTTTCCTTTTGGTAAGTTTCAGGGAATTGTCCTTTTCCTGCTGTTCCTTGAATGTAACGATATAAAAAAGGAATACAAGTACAACCCTCTGAGAACAGTTTGAAATTCAGCCCCCAGAAAAGTTATGTCCTGACTCTGATACAGTAGGAAATTACTTTTCACTCTCGGGGAATGGGGAAGGACGGCTTTGAACATTTACTGCAGCATTCCTCAGTGTGGGTCTGCAGTTGTTTCTGTGACAAAACAATATGAAATCTAAGCAAGGTCAGATACTTCATTTGTACAGAAAGCAGACCAGACCAATGTGTAATTGTAGACATAAGCTGATGGATCTTGTAATGTTCTCATCTTCATTTGCATTCCTAACTAGACTGTGAAGAAGACCATCATTTTGGGGAGGTCATAGATACTTAAGGTTGAATTAATACGATGATGTAACTAGTCTTATGGAGACAATGCTTAAACTCAATGGCAATAACTTCAAGGAGGAGAAAGAGCTTAAAGAGATGAAATTGTCCACTGGGGAAACAAACAGATTAGGGGAATACATCCAAATAAGTCACAGAGAAGTTGCAAATTAAAATTTCTCTCGATCTTTCCTTTTCTCTGTATATACATATGTATAAAGCAATGTGAGTAAATGTAATCTCAGGGTGCTACATCATTACCTGATGTAAATTATCTCAGCTTCACTGATTTCTGTAAGACTATATACATGTATTACAAAAGGGGACATTAGCTGGTGGTTTATTTTCATAGAAAGTCTGTCGTCAGTCCATCATACACTCCTACAGTAATTCTAAATTGCTGGGTAATACACATTTCAAGATATCAGTAGAGAAATGTTTTGAAAAGTTCAGTCAGCGCCTAGCAAAAAACTAGAACTGAATGTGAGAAATAATGTCAAATATTTTGCCAACTAGAACTTTACACAGTGAGGAAAATGACAATGTGTATCTAATATTTTGAAATATTCAATTGCACACAGCTTCATTTCCAACTTTGTTCTGAACTATCCAGTGTAGAAAGAAGTGAATATGTTTTATGACTTCCATACGGAGTGCTGCTAGTATTCTTCTTATATTGCTGCTTCATAGCAACATCAGCTCCTCTTTTTTAAGTAATATTTCAGAGTGTTTCTATTTGAGTGCCAAG
The DNA here is from genome assembly GCF_000699145.1 of Aptenodytes forsteri. Taxonomy (NCBI): domain Eukaryota; kingdom Metazoa; phylum Chordata; class Aves; order Sphenisciformes; family Spheniscidae; genus Aptenodytes; species Aptenodytes forsteri. The sequence goes on from NW_008795932.1 coordinate 3,888,584, forward strand.
CTCATAGGCTGCTCTGTTTATTCTCCAAGGTGTTCTTATATGTGATTAATCAAGAATAGACAGAATCTTTATTAACCCCATTTGCTGGAAAAATAAAATAAAATAATAAAAAAAATACAAACTCATGTTATAGGACAAAATTAGGTGCACTTCATCTTGGATTATAATACAGAACTCTTGATACAAAGTGTTGCAAATATGCAGTTCAAGATTTCAAGCCCCAGCTCAAACAGAATTCACAAGGAGCCATATGGTACCTTTGAAATGTAACATGCTGTTACCAAGATCTTTGTGGGACACTTTTAGCTGAAGAGCATTTTTGAACAGGATTCCTCCATTGCCTGTTTCTTTATTTGGATACACAGACAAAGAGGGAGCAAGATGAGGCAATGCTCAGCTGCATTTAATTCCCGCTCTTCCCTCCATTTCTTATAACTGTTTTCCAGGCTGACACTGCAACAGTGCTGAAGCCTGAGGACCTCCTTCCAAATCTGACCAGGAAAATGAATTTCTGTCCTCTGAAAATATCAGTATTTGGAATAAGAAATTAAAATGATTTCAGGTTTTTTTCTCCCCCGCCGCCCCCGAACTAAAAGCGTTTAAGAAATTTTTTTTGGACAGGGAAAATGGACATTTTTGTAGCTTGTCAACTTCCTGCCAACTGAACACTCCTGTCAATTTCACCTCCTGACCGCTTGTCAATTTAATTCTCTGCCAGAAGGCAGAAAGTGACTCCGATGAGAATCTTCCAGGCAGGGAGCCAGAGCCAGATGCTGGTCACCTGCTTTCTCTGCCTCTCCAGTTCTCAGCATCCCCACTGTACCAAGCCTACTTCCAGTTCCCTAATTCCTCACATGAAGGGTCTTTGACAATCTTGTTTTCTTTTTTCCTTTTTTTTTTTTTTAGGTCGATAATAGAAATGGAAACAATAATCACAATTTTTCAACAGAAAATCCTAAGGATTTTCTTTCAATTTTTTTTTCCCTATGGAGAATTTAGATTTTTTTTTTTTTTGCCTGAATGGATTGCTCTCTGTTCAAAAATCATTCTGCCATAAAATTGACTATCATCAGCTCTGTTTCTTTCTTCTTCCTCTAATGCCTAAAAAGGGGCTTAGCTGACTCCAGAATATGCAGGAATGATGCCTCCTAATGTACTCAGCATGGCTGCTTGTGCTGGAAATGAGATGAAAGCACTTGAATAATTTTCCTTTTCAAATGGCAGTCTAATTAACATATAGATCAGCTGGCTAACACTTCCATGAAATATGTACAGTACTTGTTATTAAAATACAAGCACTCTTTGAACTTCAGCAGTCACTTGAAAATTTTTAATCTTCTGATTCTGCCTTTGTTTGTAATAGTTTAGACAAGAAATTGGACAGCCAGGGTGCTAAACCTAAGCCATCATTTGGACACTCTTAATGTCGTGGTTGTGCTTCTATTTGTTTAACAGTATATATTATGCATAAGGAATCCCAGTTCAAGGATTTATCTAAATTGAATGTGTTATAGCGGATGACAGCAAGAGGATTTCTTTCAAAATTAGCTTGTGTCTTTTTAGGCAGAGTGAATTATCCCCAGGTCCCATTAAATCATCTACAATAGCTTTCACTGGCTCCTGGCAGCAATGGTACCTTCTGCTGAGAAGAGCCAATCAACTGGAATACGCCTTTGTTTCTGGACCTGAAAACTGCATGAGATTGAAGCATGATGCATGAAAAACAGGGGAAAAATCCTGAGGGTAGTGTTACTGCTCACAGACCTGCACATCCTGGATATAAAAGACAGGGTGAGTTTAGTGCTTGATTCGTGGTGTGGGAGAGGGGGTCTACATGAGCAAACAATTGTTTAAGCCTATAGGCTTAATAGAAGGTAATTTCTCTTAATAGGTAAGAGAAACTTGAGTCTTGATTTGAATGCATTAAATAGCCTTTTTGTTTAACAAAAAAAGCCCTGGTATAAAATGACCCTCTTTGCTCGATATTTATGATTGTTCAATTTACTTCAATGTAAACACAGACAACAGATGATTGTAAAATTGGAAGATTGGTTTGTTTAAATTCACTTTCTTTACATATTGTAATATAGTCTGTAGATAAAAAAAAGTAGGTTGGTTTATTGGTTGGTTGGTTTGGTTTGGGGTTGTTTTTTTTTTTTGTCTCTCTCTGTTAGCTGCTGGTAGTGGTTATGGAAAAAAATCAAAGTATGATTTG